>NW_004444007.1:8388246-8425851 GCF_000243295.1 Trichechus manatus latirostris
TGAGACCAGTGGAGTATCTTAGATGGCTGCTCACAGGCTTTTAAAACCCCAGACACTACTCACCAAAGTAGAATGTAGAGCATTGCTTTATAAACTATGTTACGCCAATTGAGCTAGATGTTCCCTGAGACCATGGTCCCCACAGCCCTCTCCAGCAATTCAGTCCCTCAGGGAGTTTGGATGTGTCTATGGAGCTTCCATGACCTTTCCTTGCACAAGTTGTGCTGACTTCCCCAGTATTGTCTACTGTCTTACCCTTTACCAAACTTACCACTTATCTATTGTCTGTTTGGTCCCCACCCTACCCCTCCCCTCCCTCATAACCATCAAAGATTGTTTCTTTTTGTGTGTAAACCTTTTCATGAGTTTTTACAGTAGAGGTCTCATACAATATTTGTCCTTTTGAGATTGACTTATTTCACTCAGCATAATGTCTTCCAGTTTGATCCATGTAAAACCACTTAATTTTTTTAATCCAAAGGATGTTAGCCAAGGGATATGTGGTCTCTTTTTTGGTTTTTTGGTAGAAATATTGGGATATTCATCATTACTAGAAGCATCGATATAGGACATATTTACATAATTCCGTGGTTACAATCTATTGATTAATCAGCCTGCATGCAGTGGAAAAGCTAAGATCAAAATACTTTTAGTGATTTGGCACAACTACAAAATACTACCATGATATCCTCACTTCACATGCCCAGAATCAAATACAATTTATCAGATTATTTCTTCTAATGAGAACTGGTGTTTCTTTGTTTGGTAATATGTGGAAGTTGGTTATGTAATAAATTCTTATTTGATTAGTGAAAATAAACTTATATAAAGTAGAAGTAACAGCATGTGACAAATTTTTCACAGAATATGAAATGCATCTAGAAATAACCATTTAACATTTTTGAAGATTTCCAAAATTATATGAAATCATGACAATGTGTCAGCAAATAACATTCCCGCCATTCCAGACACTCCCATTACCAGAATATTTCCAAAGTTTCTACCAGTTTGTAACAGCCAGAAGAATGTAAAATGCCTAGGGATAAACAAAACAAGAAATATTCAGAACCTCTAATAATCAGAGGAAAGAAAGAAGAGAGAACAACTAACATTTAGGGAGTGTTTACTATGTGTCAGGCACTTTGTTAGGCACATTACATGCTTTATTGTTCAACATGATGCTTTGTGGGAGATATTGTTATTATCTCCATTACAATATAGGGTACACACATAGAGGTTGAGTTACATGTTGTAATGGATTGAATTGTGTCCCCCCAAAAATATATGTCAACTTGGTTAGGATATGATTCCCAGTATTGTGTGGTTGTCCTCATTTTGTCATTGATGAAATATTTTTAATATATATAACAAACATAGAATTGTGTTTATTATACTGAATAATTGAAAGAGAAGAAGAGGAAGAAGGAAGAGAGTAAGGGAAGAAAGAAGGGAGGAAGGAAGGGTAAAGGAAAATTAGGGAAGGGGAGGAAAGGAAAGAAAGAAGCAAAGGAAGGAAAGAGAAGGGAAGAAAAGAAGGAAGGAAGAATCAGGATATGTAATTCTAATATGACAATACTCATGACAACTGTGGGACAAAATATTTAAAATGAGAAACATCTTGAGACCATGATTACCAATTACAGCTCCTAACACAGTCTGCTTTTGATCAGAGCCATTTGTTTGTACAGCTGTCTGTACAACTTGACTGTGAGCTCCTTGAAGGTAAGGTTCCATATCAATCAAAGCTTCTAGTACATTGTAAACTCTCAATAAATGTCTGTTTGATTAATTTAGAATTTAGAACCTCATTTTCATCTCAAATAGAAGGTTTAGGGCTTTATTTTTTGAAGGCTTAGTTTTGAAGAAGTTTAATTGATCTATGGGACACAAAGTTGTACTTTCCTGTAAAACTTTCCTTTGTTCTGTAGTTCATTATCATTAGTGTGCCTGTAGTCTGCACTTTCTATTTTGTATTTAGAGGGAGACTTTCAAGGCATAGGTCCAAAATTTTTTCCTTGTATTTGTTCAAAATTTGTCTGTCTACAGCATAGCATAATTGTATATTTCTGTTGTTGTTAGGTGCTGTCGAGTCAGTTCCAACTCATAGTGACCCTGTGTACAACAGAACGAAACTATCAAGCAATAGTCAGGAAATCAGATGACTCCATTGGAAAAATCTGCTGCAAAAGACCTCTTTAAAGTGTTAAAAAGCAAAGACGTCACCTTGAAGACTAAGGTTCACCTGACCCAAGCCACGGTATTTTCAATCGTGTCACATGCATGCGAAACCTGGACAATGAATAAGGAAGACTGAAGAAGAATTGAGGCCTTTGAGCTGTGGTGTTGGCGAAGAATATTGAATATACCATGGGCTGCCAAAAGAACGAACAAATCTGTATTGGAAGAAGTATAGTCAGAATGCTCCTTAGAAGCAAGGATGACGGGACAAGGTCTCACATACTTTGGACATGTTATTAGGAGGGACCAGTCCCTGGAGAAGGACATCATACTTGGTAAAGTAGAGGGTTAGTGAAAAAGAGGAACACCCTCAATGAGATGGATTGACCCAGTGGCTGTAACAATGGGCTCAAATATAACAATGATCATGAGGATGGCATAGGACTGGGCAGTGCTTTGTTCTGTTGTACACAGGGTCTGTAGAAGTTGGAAACGACTCCATGGCATCAAACAACAACAACATATATCATAACTAGTGACCATTTGCACAACAATTACCAGGGATGCTTGCTAAAAATGCATCAGAATCTCTAGGGATAAGGCATGGGAATCTGACTTTTTAAATCTCCAGGTGGTTCATTCCTTCGGCAAATATTTATTGTGAGTCTGCTTTGTTCCATGTGTTTTCTAGATGCTAAGGACACAGTGAGGATAAAGATAAATTCCCTGTGTATATCTAATGGATATTCTGTGTACTTAAACCAAAGTTAGAGTTGAGGAAGAGGCACAGACAGAAAAGAAATACTTTCAATTTGTTGTCATTGCAAGTGTTATGTAGAAAATATGTTTGACACTATAGAGGCAAACCTTTAACCCAGTTGCAGGTGGGGGGGTAGCAAGTGAGAGTAAAAGGGAGGGGTCAGAAAAAGTTTCTAGCATGTGATAGTGTCTTGGGCTGATTCTTGAAAAATGCATGGAAATTAACAAGGGGAAGCCCTGGTGGTGCAGTGGTTAAGAGCTATGGCTGCTAACCAGAAGGTTTCCAGTTTGAATCCACCAGCTGCTCTTTGGAACCCCTATGGGGGAGTTCTACTCTGTCCTATAGGGTTGCTATGAGTTAGAATTGACTCAGTGGCAACGGGTTTGGTTTTTTGGTTTAAATACATAAAGGGAGTCCCTGGGTGGTACAAATAATTAATAAGCTTAGCTGCTAACCTAAAGGTTAGAGGTTCTAGTTCACCCAGAGTCACCTCGGAACAACTTCCTGGTGATCTACTTCTGAAAAATCAGCCACTGAGAATTCTATGAAGTCCAGTTCTACTCTGACACACATAAGGTCGCCATGAGTCAGAATCAATTCGATGACAATTGGTTCTGGTTTGGTTTTTCGAAGACATAAAATACTAAGTAAAGAGAGTGAGTGAGTATTATTGAGGATTGTATGCTATTGAGATTTCCTCTACAAGTAAAGCTATTGCATTTGATCCTTGATCACTCTGATCTCTGGTTGTTGTTGTTGTTATTAGGTGCCGTTAAGTCCTTCCGACTCATAACGACCCTATGCACCACAGGGCCAAACACTCCCGGATCCTGCACCATGCTCACAATCGTTGTTATGCCTGAGCCCATTGTTACAGCCGCTGTGTCAATCCATCTTGTTGAGGGTCTTCCTCTTTTTCGCTGACCCTGTACTTTACCAAGCATGATGTCCTTCTCCAGGAACTGATCCCTCCTGATAACATGTCCAAAGTATGTAAGACGTAGTCTCACCATCCTTCCTTCTAAGGAGCATTCTGGCTGTACCTCTTCCGAGACAGATTTGTTCGTACTTTTGGCAGTCCATAGTATATTCAGTGTTCTTTGCCAACACCCCAATGCAAAGGCGTCAATTCTTCGGTCTTCCTTATTCCTTATCCAGCTCTTGCATGCATATGATGCGATTAAAAATACCATGGCTTGGGTCAGGTGCACCTTAGTCTTCAAGGTGACATGTTTGCTTTTCAACACTTTAAAGAGGTGTTTTGCAGCAGATGTGCCCAGTGCAATGTGTCTTTTGATTTCCTGGCTGCTGCTTCCATGGATGTTGATTGTGGATCTAAGTAAAATGAAATCCTTGACAATTTCAATCTTTTCTCCGTTTATCATGATGTTGCTTATCGGTCCAGTTGTGAGGATTTCTGTTTTCTTTATGTTGAGGTGTAATGCATACTGAAGACTGTGGTCTTTGATCTTCATCAATAAGTGCTTCAAGTCTTCTTCACTTTCAGCAAACAAGGTTGTGTCATCTGCATATCGCAGGTTGTTAATGAGTTGTCATAATATTAAAATGCTGACATAAAGTTAAATCCGTTGCCATGGAATTGGACTCATAGCAACCTTATAGGACAGAATAGAACTGCCCCATAGGGTTTCCAAGGAGTGGCAGGTGGATTCGAACTGCCATCCTTTTGGTTAGCAGCCTGAGCTCTTAACAACTGTGCCACCAGGGGAAGTTAATAAATAGCTACTATCCTTAATCCCCTTGAGCCATATCTCAGACCTATCCACTGGGTATTGGTTGATGCCTGGACCATAATTGTCATGAAATATTTTTTTAAATATCACCCTAATAAATATACATGCTAAATAAACGGTTTGGCCCAAATAATCTTTTCCTGAGTTAAAAAAATTAGAATTATTTGATAGTATAGAATTCATATAATTCTTCTTTTTCTAGGTTAGTACTTACTTGCATTAAATGGTATAACTTTCACAGTGTTCTTTTAGTTTCTGGTTTTCTACATTGCAACATTAACATGTTCCTCACTTTGTCTCCCCCAGACATTTCCTATACTTTAAACCATAATTTCATTCAGGGAAAACGAGGTAAAGCACCTAAGGGTAATAGATTTGTAAGCTCTACACCACTTAGGAGTCCATGTGTTCAGTCACTGGGAAGTTTTTGCATGTTGATAATTATTTATGAAAGGATGCTCATGTCCTACACTGTGAGAGAAATTCCACTTTTGAATTTCTGCCAAAAATAGAAGAGAGTGGTTGATTTAGCTTGTAATCTTTAGATTGATTTTTGGCTGGAAAATAGTGGAATATTTGAAAGCAGTGTCGCTTGGTGTATAGTCATCACGTTAGTGGCCAAACATGTTCTCCATGGACCCAGAGAAACAATAGTCACAGTTGATTGATACCTCACATAAAAATCCAAGAGCAAGATAAGTTAATGTAGGTTATCTGGTGTTAAGGATTTAAATACAGTACTAAGCGAGATGGAGAGTTTACAATCAATCATGAATTGTTTGGTTTCAGAATGCTAATGGGTCTGAGCCCGTCTAGTCCTTTTGGGACAACTAGTTAGAGTATAAACTTTATTTTCCAGGAATTATGTTCATTTTCCCAGGACCTCACCAGCCCTGCCCCATTTGTTTGTGGTTGATGAAATCATAGCATCTGGACTTTTAGGGGGAAACTTTAAAAAAAGCCAACTATTACATCAACTGAGAGAAAAAAAATATCATGGAACAAGAGGACAATAAGGGCCATTCTTTATGTTTATGCTATTCCCTTACCCTCATCCCACTTAAAACGCCACATTTTCCTTCTCAGAGAGCCAAAGCTGAATGATAAGACCTTGTTAGATGAGAATGTATATTTGGGTTCAGAGAATATTCAGATGGTAGGAAATTTAGAGATCATCTGTTCAAATTGCCTCATTTTACAGATGAGGCTGTTGAGGCTTGTGATGTTAAACAGCTTCACCAAAGCCACATAGCTGATTGCTGGCAGGGCAGGCTTATAACAGAGTCTCTCAATTGCCAGGCTCTGTACTCCACTGAATTGGGGGCCTCTCAATTTAACCTTACTAAGCCAGTGAGTTTTCTCCCATATTTTTCTAAAATTTCAAGGGAGTTACATATAGTTCTCAATTAAGGCTGTGTAAATTTGATTTCACTTTTGCTGTCTTCTGAAGCCTATCAAGATAACCCAAAGAAGGCTACTTATATAAATAATACGTCCTATTTTTAAGATAAGACAAATACTAACAATAAAATAATAATGAGCATAGCTAAGATTTACTGTGCACTTACCATTCAGCAGGGTCTGGACTAAACAGTTTACTGTTATGTCAATATGGCAATAATTCCAAAAGTAACCCAGTAAACCCAATAAAATAGACACTATAATCATTCATAATTTACCAATGAAGAGATTGAGGGTTAGAGAAGTTAATTAACTTTCCCGAGGTAACAAAGCAAATGAGTAGTTAAGCAGGAAGTTGAACACAGGTATAGCTTACTCCAGAAGCCCTGCTCTTAACCTCTATAATATATTGCACATATCTAGTAGTTAACTTGAATGAGTACTCATCACAATCTGGGTAGTAACAACAGCAATAAAACAACAATGATAATAGTAATTATCACTTTCTATGAACCTACTAAAAGTCAGGTACAATGCCAGGCACATTATATTTATTAAATATAACCCTTTGAACTCTTTCGCATAGGTAAAATATCCTCATTTTACAAGTGAGGAACTGAAGCCAAGCAGGTTGTAATAATTTGTTTATAGTCATATACCTAGGAAGCAGCAAGGTTCGTTTTTCATCTAGGTTCTATCTCATAATTAAGTCTGTAGGCTTTGTTTAGTATTCCCAGGGCCTGTATTGGCCTCTCTTAGCCTTTTGTACATAAACCCACCCACAACATCAACAGTTGAGCTGTTGATTAGGAAACAAAAATACATAGTTGAAGCAGATTTATACGCCACAATAATATGTGATACTGTGATAGTAGAAAGGATGTGGCCTTTAGTCAATTCCTGGGTCCAGTCCTAGAGCAGCTTGGCTGCCTGTCAGCTCTTACTTAAGGTGACTTCACTAATATTGGCTCTGATCCATTATTTGTGGATTTTTTTTAACATTCAATGACAATTCAGATAAAATTCAGATGAATCATTCCCTTTGTTTCCCCATTTAGGGGAGAGGACTCATTGATATCACCATTGTTTTGCTGTAAATGAGTGATAGCCTAACATAGATAAAGAAAAAGGGATCATTTGGGGGAAATGTTTCAATTGTGAGAGGCTAGCAGCCTCTCACCTCTCTATAAAATATTAGAGCACAAGTTGGGAGAGACATTGAAAGAGACAATAGGCAGGTGCAGGGAAGAAGAGGCCATTTCCCTGGCATTGGTCTTGCAGACTCCTTCCATGGTGGGCATGGATGACCCAGAAAAGGAGAAAGGAAAAAGGGCAAGGCAGATGCTTCATTTGCCGTTTAGCTTCGGTCAGGAAGAAAAAGAAATCCATAGTGTGTGTGGAACCAGAAGACCTTAAGGGCTCCTTGATCCTTCCTAACAGCTGCTGGTCCTGTTGACTATTCAGACATTCTGCAGCTGCTCCCAATCTGCGAGCACATCCAGATGGCTACCACCAGCATGGGAGGCACCTTCAGGAAGAAGGTCACAAACAGCCAGCCTTGTACTTAGGCGATCTTCTACCAAAGGCAGTGGTGGAAGCCCAGAAGAGGTCTGCAGTGCCTCCCAGGGGTTGTGGGCACCGCTGAGGATTACAAAGACTTGGCTACTGAGTTCTCCTGGGAGAGAGAAGTTTTTTATCCTGGAAAATTATTCTGGATCTGAGCTTTGCCTTAGCCTATCTCCTTTCTGTCATCAACTCCTGAATTGGACATTGAATTAAGGAAGGCAGCTGTAAGAGGAGAAGGCTGTATGCCAGATATTATTTAAAAAGACCAGAGACATGTATGAATCAGATTCACGTATACTTAAAAAAAAAATAGGGGATTACAATATTGTTTTATATCCTAAAACTGGAAGAATAATGTATCTGAAGATTTCCTTTCTGACTCGGTATAGGAGCATCATAAATTCTGGGACATCTGAAGAGAGTCAGTTTAGCTTTTGAGAAATAACTGTTTCCATTTACTGAATTATATCCATTTATAACAAAGGTAAGGAGCTCTGGTGGCGCAATGGTTAAAGCACTTGGCTGCAAACCGAAAGGCCAGCAGTTCCAATCCACCAGCAGTCTACTCCCGTAAAGATCACAGCCGAGGAAACCCTATGGAGCAGTTCTACTCTTTCCTATAGGGTCGCTATGAGTTGGAATCGTCTCCATGGCACACACCAACAGCATAATAAAGCTAATCGTTTACTGAACAGCAGTTTTAAATGAATTTAAAAAACTTTTAAAAAATTTACACTTAATGTAATAGATGCAGGTTTCCCCCCATTTGATTTCTACAGAAATGTTTCTTGAAATGCAGACTTTAATAACTTGGGAGAGGTTTATGGGCTTTTTTAGATTCCACATTGTTTCTTAATTACAACCATCTTCTCGTCTTCTTTGATTTGTGCAGAATGTCCTTGACTTTTCAGGAGTTGGAAAATGAAGATTATTTTTTATACTCTTGTCACCCTAATTTTTTCTGGTAGTTTCTTGTGATTACGCATATGGCTTTTTTTTTTTTTTTCATTTTTAGAAACATGCACAATTACTGAAAAAACAAAATGTGCATCTTTCTTTTAGAAAAATCTTATGCCATTACTAGTTAAAGGGAAACAAATCTTTCTTTAAAACAAAATATATTATTTTTCTAGGTGTAACAGGTCCTACATCAGTATGGTCTGAGACTGGACCAAAAGAAGAGTAGCATATACACAAATTCTTCTTGAATGAAAAATGTGCTCTTTATTTTCCATATAGTTTACCTGTGGAGCTTCTAACAGACACGGGTTTTCTGAGTTCAGTGTGTCAGTGAGGCAGCTGGTAGTACCACTGAAGTCCAACAGTTAAACTTGAGTGGCCCCAGACTAGAAAATCAAGAGACTGAATATAATGAGCAGCTTCCAGGAATTTTCGTCTGTAGTCTACATGTTGTTGTTAGGTGCTGTCAAGTTAGTTCCATCTCATAGTGACCCTGTATACAACAGAACAAAACACTGTCCTGTTCTGAGCCATCCTCACATTCGTTGCTATGTTTGAGCCCATTGTTCCAGCCACTGTGTCACTCCATCTCATTGAAGGTCTTCTTTTTTTTCGCTGACCATAGCATGATGTCCTTCTCCAGGGACTGGTCCCTCCCCTCCTGGTAACATGTCCACATATATATATCCACCACATTTGTATCCACCACCCATCTGTCAGTGTGTCATACTGTGATGGCTTGTGCGTTACCATAATGCTGGAAGTTAATGCCAACAGTATTTCAAATGCCAGCAGGGTCACCCATGGTGGACAAGTTTCAGTGGTGCTTTCAGACTAAGACAGACTAGAAAGGCCTGGTGATCTACTTTCAAAAATTAGCCAGTGAAAACCCAATGGATCACAACAGAATAGTGTCCAATATAGTGTTAGAAGTTGAGCCCCCTAGGTTGAAAGGCACTCAAAATACACAGTGGTCACAACAATGGACTCGAGCATACCAATGATTGTGAAGATGGCACAGGACTAGGCAATGTTTAATTCTGTTGTACATGGGGTTGCCATGAGAAGGACTCAACTCAATGGCAACAAACAACAGTAACAAATACGCACACGCGTACGTGCACACACACGGATGTATTATTCCCTCCATCTCCTAGCTCTGGCCATACCCAGAACCATTCTCCTGCATTCAGCTCCTCTCATAAACTGGCTGAATAAATATTCAATTTAGCAACTTATAACAAAGGAACAAACAAAAAGGATGAGGCACTAGGCAAAGGTGGCATACTTATTTTTTTCATCCTGAGGTCCCCGTTGTCTTCTAATGGCTGGAATGGAGGAGTTACTGACCCTACAGATGATGAGGCAAGCACAGCACTGGAAATTCCTTAGATCTCTCGTGAAGGTTTACCATGCTGGAAGTCTCAGTGAAGCTTCCCTTTTCTCTCCTCTTACATTACGCTGTTTTACTACTTAAGGCAATGTCTTGTTTATCAGTTTGTCTCTTGTACACTGCAGACTTTTTGAGAGCAGGGCCCATGTCTTATTCACCAGTCATTAAGCTCTGTTCAAGTGCTAAATACACAGTGTTCAATGACTGTGTCAGTGAATGCACACCCATTTGTTGGTGAGCTATAAGATTTTCCCTTGATACTGAGTGGATGCAAGTCAGTATTCTAGACAGTGGTTCTGAAACTTGACTGTCCTTAAGAATCATGTGGAAAATTTACTAAAATGCAAATACACAGGATTCTAGGGATTCTGTTTCAGTAGGTCTTGAACGTATCTGTATTTTTAACAAGCACCCCAGATGATTCTGATACAGATTGTCTGGGAACCACACTTTACAAACATATTCGGATTTTCAGTTCTTAAAACATTGAGACTTAGGGAACTTCTGAAGTTTTGCATTTCCATTTTTTTTTTTCATATGACCCAGTTGTAAAATGACTGATTCCCCTAAGAAAAATTGTAACAATAACTCTTGGTGGGAAAATCATGTAATTTTTACTGACTATTTCTATGTGACCTGTGTGCTTTCAACTATTCTTTTAACAAAACTTTGGCTTACTTACTTTGGACACATCGTCAGAAAAGACCAATTACTAGCAAAGGACATCACATTTGGTAAACTAGAGGTCACTGAAAATGAGGAAACCCTCAGTCAGATGTATTAACACAACAGCCACAATAATAGACTCAATCAAACACATCAACTACCATGAAGATGGCACAGGACTAGGCAAAGGTTTGTTGTTATACATAAGGCCGACGTGAGTCAGAGCCGACTCGATGGCAACTAACAACAACTATCAAGATAATGTCCACCAAAAATGAATACTGGCATTAGTGAATTTGCCTCTTTGAATTACGTGGATCATCTGGATTGGGGACGATGCTTCCCGTCCACAGAGAGGCATGTCTGCTCTCTGCACCAGCAGTGTGAGGTGGAGACCATCTTGCCCAAAGTGATGTGCCAGGGCTTTCTTGACCTGCTTTTTCACATGTTTCTTGCTCAGGTGGCTGTGTGGATAGCCTGGAGTGTCCAAAACCTGGACCTGAAGGGTTGTCTCATGACCCCCTCGGTGCATGAAGCTGTGGAGGTGACAACTGTGGCCCAGGCTATAATCTTTGGTAACAGAACATGGAGCAAAGCTACTGTGGAAGTCATTGCTTCCCAGCAGAATGTTTCCAGCAGAATTTTTTCCACTCTGAGTCATGCCAAAGAGGACCAAGTTGATGATCATCTTGTTGGGGTCTGTCATAGCTGTGGTTAACGAAGGCATAAGCAGTTAGGTCTCTACATTCATACAATGTGAAGCTTCCTAACTGGCCTGGAGCATACCCAGTATTACTCTTTGATTTGCCTTCCCCGCATTCGTGGTGACTAAAGTATGGATGGATGGAGACACCCCACTGACAGAAGGGAAGATATATAGTATTAGTAGTTCATATTGAGAGGGAACAGAGAAGTCACATACAGATTCAGAAGAGGGGAGGAACAAGCAACAATTGCAGGAAAATAAGAAAAATAAAAAATAAATTGCTTCTCAGGGAAACATGAAGATAATGTAAACCTTTTTTAGGAGGAATATGTTAACTCATCCATGTGGTAGTTGAGTTGGCTTCAGAATGGATGTTGAGGTTCCTGAGCTCAGGAACATATAGCTAGCAGCAGTATTTGAAATTTATTCACTTTTGAAAGAGAAGTAGGAATAGAACGGTGGAAGAAACAGCACTCTTGCTTTTTTAACAATGTACCTACTCCACCCCCTTAATACACAAGTGGCATCTGCAAAAAATCATCTTTCCCAACTTCCTGAATGCTTCTGTTCTATGAAATATGAATTATGTTAAAGATGCCTTCTGTTCCTGTTTATTCTTTTTTTTTTTTTTTACAACCAGGTAACATTATGATGAAAATGAGAACTACTTGTAATTTCTATTATGAAATAACTAATAAATCATCTCCATAGCCCATTATTATAAAGTGTTGACTTTTTAATAAAGAAAATAAAGCCCAAAACAATTTCAGCTCAGTTAGGAGGTAGTAGAATCTTGGGACAGTCTATTCTGTTTCTACCACCTGTAAAGTATTGTTAAACTTTTGTACAAAGGATAAGCCCCTTATAGCATTATAAGGCAATCAATCATTTTTATTAAATCGACAAGGCATTGCTACTGTCTAATTACCAAATATGCTCAAGCTGCATGTTCAGAAATAAAACAGTTTAATTTTGTACAGTCATTAGTTATAACTGTAATTCTACTATTCTCTAGTTTTATGTACCTCAGACTTCTCTAGTCCTCTAACACTTCTCATCTCAATCTTCCCAGACCCTACCATGACCACCTTGAAGGAAACTCACTCATCCCCATAAAAATGTATTTGTTGTTTAGATCCTCCAAGTTGGCTCCAGCTCACCTAGCTCATTCAGCTGTGTCGGCTGCCTTACAGTGCCAGTTTATTGATTTCTTTTTACTCTAGAATCAGACTCATGATATTTTTGAAATTTGAGCATTCAATCCCAACCCATTTGTTGTATATCACATACCTTTTTCAGTATGTCTTTCTCTACAAAGACTTCCCTCAAGTTGGTACCGTTGTTCTTCATTGTGAACTTTAACCTTCTGAGTGTATTCTTGTACTAGTCTGGGACTGATACCATATGTTATTTGATTTAATTAATCTATTACCAGACATTCTCGTTATAAATGGCTGTCTCTCTCTAATCAGCACTGACTCTTTTATGTCACTTGATAGACTTGTAATTTCCATAGGTACTTCCTGAAACTTCTCTTTCCAGGATTAAATTCTTTGATATGGGGCCTTACTGAAAAGTAACAATTTGTTGATAGCATAAATGATTTGAGATAGGTAAGTATTAAATAGAAACTAGGCATTCTTTAGCAATGGTCACAATTTTTTCATTCTAATTGATGAGTACCATATCTCAACTTCACGAAAAGTTTCAAGAAATAGTTATGTAATACATGTTCGATAATCAGATATTGACTATAATAATATTTAGTTTGTAAATTTAAAAAAATCTAAGAAGACTATTTTGGTTATTCCTGTACAATTAAATTAATTATCTTAACTGATGAAATCACTAACATGTTTATATCAGCACATTCAGTTTCCATATCAATTAATAGTAGCATTAGGAAATGAACTATAATTAACACTAAATTGAGGCCAAATACATTTTACTTAAAAAATTTGGGTTTCATTCTGCTATTGAAAGCTTACATTTGATTTTTTCCGCTTTGTAGTATATAATCCATACTTCCCAAAATACTTTCTCAGTGTGTAAGATACAGAAAGCTTACTATGGTTATCTTATGATTTATTTTATCCCATACCTCTCAGAAAGTCTGTGAAGTATGTATTTCTGTGTGAAGGAAACTTGGAGTCATCTGGAATGCTTTATGATTTCATGGATAGAGAGTTAAAAAGTCTTCTTCCGGTGTGGAAATGACAAGGAAAACATGAACCGGATTCAGTCATCCGACAAGCACATTTGGCTTTCTTGAATGATGCAGAAAGAACCTCCCCCAGGTGGCGGTAGCAGCCTGTTCCTAAGAAGTGATTGTGAACCAGAATTTATTTTCATTTCCTTCCTCAAGCCATAAACTGGCATTCTTCATCTAGGCAACCTACATCAACACATATTGAGTGGGGCATCTTGTGAAGAAAGGCAAAACCAAGCTTTCTTTCTATGTTCCTGGATAGCATTTGGTGCACACTTTCATGTACACTCAATAGCAAGTATAGGAGGTTCTTAGCTTTCTCAGATTCTCCACTTTGTAATTATGGTTAAAATCGTCTGCTTATGCAACAGTTGACTGAAAAATAAAGTTCAGAGTTCATATGCATTATTATAAGTCCAATAAAACTGCAAAATTTTAAAATAATTGCTAACTGGTTTTAGATCTGAATCAACCTAGAAGTCATATAGAAGGGTAATTTGTTGCTGTTAGGTGACATTGAATGATTGTTAATTTTTTTGAATTAGGATTTAAAAAAAAAACTTGAAAAACAACCTTCACTCTTTCACTGACTTGGCTAAATATAATGTAGGAGGGATACACTGGCTCCAGAATTTCTCTTAAGAAGAAAACTTTGAGAAAATAGTTTGATTAACAATTTGAGGTGGGAAAGAATCCTGCGAACATGAGCCAAACTGCCAAAAAGTGTTATCTAAACTCCCGAGGGTGTACAAATAGCTACAAAGGAAGCAGAGAAGATCAGGGTATAGGAGGAGGGAGGGAGGGAGGGCGTGAGGAGAGAAAGAGGGAGAGAGAGAGAGACAGAGAGAGAGAAGTATAACATGGCAGGAAGCTGGATCTCCCACTTATGGAAACGGCTAAGGGACTCTTTTAGAGCACAAATAGCTAATGTTTGATTTTAAGTTCTTTGCGTTGCTTTGGTGAAAAGTTTACCATCTTCACAGTTACTGTGTGTGAAGGTAGCTTTTTTTTTTTTTTTTTTTTGGTCTATTTGTTTACCTTTGGTTGTTTTTACAATTTTATTTTATTTTGATAGAAATTAAGGGAAAAGTCTGAGCTCCATCCCTGAATTAGCAAAGGAGAGGGACCACGCAAGCTGAAGATTGTGAGCTGACATTTGAACTGGAGTAATTCATGATTGGAAGGAGGTTGAAGCTAGGACCCTTAAAAAAAAAAAAAAAACCTGTTGCCATCGAGTCAATTTCAACTCATAGCGACCCTACAGGATAGAGTAGAACTGCCCCATAGGGTTTCCAAGGAACAGCTGGTGGATTCCAACTGCCGACGTTTTGGTTACCACCAGCAGAGCTCTTTAGGACTGTGCTACCGGGGATCTGGAAGCACACCAGTCCCCAAGAACTTGCAGAAATCTTATATCCAGCTGACATGAGTAACAATTTTGTATATATATATTCTTTGCCAACACCCTGGTTTAAGCGTTTGGCTGCTAACCAAAAGGTCAGCAGTTCGAATCCATCATTGGAAACCCTGTGGGGCAGTTCTCCTCTGTCCTTAAGGGTCCTTCCGAGTCGGAATTGACTTTACCACAACGGGTTTGATTTTTTACTTGGTTTTGCCAACACCATAATTAAAAGGTATCAATTCTTTATTATGAATCAAAATATAATAAGAGCAAGGGGTACACAATTCAAACCAATGCAAATTGAATTTGTCAAAAACTGTAAGTTAGAGTACCTTTAAATCATAATAAAGAATTGATGCCTTTGAACTACAGTGTTGGCGAAGAATATTGAATATACCATGGACTGCCAGAAGAAGGAACAAATCTGTCTTGGAAGAAGTACAGCCAGAATGCTCCTTAGAGTGAGGATGGCGAGACTTAGTCTTACATGCTTTGGACATGTTATCAGGAGGCACCAGTCCTTAGAGAAGGACATCGTGCTTGGTATAGCAGAGGGTAATCAAAAAAGAAGAAGACCTTAATGAGTTGAATTGACACAGTGGCTGCAACAATGGGGTCAAACATAGCAATGATTGTGAGGATGGCGCAGGACCAGGCAGTGTTTTGTTCTGTTGTACAAAGGGTCCCTATGAGTTGGAACTGACTCCACAGCACCTAACAACAACAAATATATATATATATATATACATATACATGTAGATATGTATGTGCATTATATACATAATTTATGTCTCTGTACTCAGTGAAATTTTATCTCTATACTCAGTAAAATTAAGTTTTAATATAGTTTTTGACTTCTAGCATTTGATTTAAAGGTACTCTCACAATTTTTCACAAATTTCAATTTGCATTGGTTTGAATTCTCTACTCCTTACTCTTACAATATTTCAGTTCATAGTGAAGATTCTGAGGGTAACAACCAAAATATGTATTTAGAATGACAAAATAACCTTTGCCAACATTGCACCAAGTTGAGGGGAAAACTGACAAGCTGGTTGAGATTGGTGGTGACTAGATTGACTCAGTGGGAGCTTGTCCTGGAATAAGGCATCACATCTCACCTTTCAAAAACTATAAGAGGACACTGGTAAACAGTTTTAATTTTCGACACAGAGGATCCTAATTTGAATTCAGTTTGAAGGTTCTTGGAGCAGTGAAGAATGCTCATGTCTGGAAAGGAAATTTTACGAGAATAGGAGAAGTCTTCGTCCAAATTGGGTTGGTTTCGTATTTTAAAGACTCTACCAGTCTCAGCCCCGTGTAGGAACATTTGAGACGTTGTTTCTTTTCTTTTTTTTTGGTATGGTTCTGTTGTTGTTATTGCTTGTTTGCTTGTTTGTTTTCCTTCTTATTTCTGAGTTTTTTTCCTTTCTGATTTTAAACACAACAATCGTAGTATCACTTTTACACCTTTATTTCTTGGGGCCCATGGGATAGGATAGTGGCTCTTCATGGGGATTGATCGAGTAGGTATATGATTTTTCAAGCTAACCCACTCTCCCACTATTTGCTCCCCTTCTTTAACAATCACTACTGTAATGAGAGCCTTTAATAATGGGAGTATGTTCAGCATATAAACTATGTGGAGACAAAAGTTATTGTTGGGAATTGTGTAATCAGGATACGGCATTCTTTTGCTATACTGTCTTATTTTCTAAAATTTATTGAATTTTTGGCAACTTTAATAATAGTAAGATTGTCTTATAGTTTTCTATTTTTATCCTATGTCAGGTTTTCAGATCAGAAGTATGCTAACCTCTTATAATGGATAAGGAAAATTTCTTTCTTTTAGAGTGCTCTGCAGTAATTTAGATATCTTTGCAATTATATATCCCAGAAGGTTTGAAAACACTCCCATGAAGACAGCTAAGCCTGGCACCTTTCTGGAGGTGATTGTCAGTTAATTTTCAACATCTATGCTCTGGTAAGTTGACTCTTCTTGTGTCAATTGTGGTTATTTATAGTATTGTAAGCACCTATGTATTTTACTCATATATATTTGATTTTTTAACATACAATCACCTCCATTTCTGGCATTAGATTCCCTTTCTTGTTCTGCAGTGGCTTTTATATTGGTTTTGACTTTATATACTTAAATGTTTGCATGTATATATGTGAGTGTGTGCAATTAACTTTGGTATATTTATACTTTGAAATGGATTTTCATGAACATATACTAAACTTATAATCATATGTGTCTAGGATATAAGAATTTCACTTACAATAACTAAACTTTTGGCCATCAACCCTAAGCCAATTGGGTAAAAACTAAGAATGAGAGTAATACTCATCATTTACAATTATAGTATAGTGAGTCATCATACAAATATGTCATAATTGAAGAAATAGATACAACCTTATAAGGAAGAGAAAACTCAGTTGACTTACTATTTTGTATATACTATACTAACTAAAGGAATACTATACTTACTAAAGGAAAATTAAACACTGATGAAAAAATTTCAGCAAAACAAAGTAGCTTAATTCAGATTCTCAAAGTTTGTCAAATAATCCCAAAGCTTTCAAACCTTATCCTTTAAGAGCTTCTGATAAATTCCATTGCCATGATTTATATCCTCTTTAATAAAAGAGCTTTCTTATTCACTCTGGAGAAATAAGATATAGTATCATATACATCATCAAAAATATATTCACATAAAATAATTTTATACGCCACAGCTTTTATATGTGTCATTTTTCTTACCTGGGAAATAACATGTACTCAGTCAATAAAAATGAATATATTTTATTTGCCAAATGTACAGAGGTTCAAGGTCTCATATTCATCAATAAAGCTATTAACCCCTCAGTCTCTGAGACTAGACACTAGGCTGGCTTCAGCTTATTAAAGACTCTAGTTATCTCATATACATAGTTCAATTCCAAACATTTATGTGTTATAAATTCTTCTAGTAATGCCCTGGGCAGCGCTGGATACTTCCCTTATTGTCAGCAAAGCATCAGTAATGCTATGGATATGGTAGTTAGTTATGGTCAAGGGTATTAGAAGTCTCCCTTTTTAAGGGAAATATATATTATTTAAGGGAAAAATGTATCTTTTTTGCAAAGAATTTGAGAATCTCAAATTAAGAATAGATAGATAGATAGACAGACAGAGAGACAGATAGGTGGTGTCAAGTCTACTGACTCATGGCAACCTTATGTACAGAAGAATGAAATGTTGCCCAGCCCTGTGTCATCCTCACAATTGCTGGCATGTCCAAGTCCATTGTTGTAGCTATTGTGCCAATCCATCTCCCCAAGTGTCACCCTCACCCTTGGTTACCCTCTACTACACCAAACAATGTCTTCTTCCAGCGACTGATTTCTTCTGATGACGTGTCTAAAGCAAGAGAGTCAGACAGTGCTCTGTGGTGACCCATAAGACTTTCATTGGCTAATTTTTGGAATTAGATCACAAGACTTTCTTCCTAGTCTGCCTTAGTCTTGAAGTTCTGCTGATGCCTGTCCACTATGGATGACCTCGCTGATATTTGAAATATTGGTGGCATAGCTGCCAGCATCATAGCAACACACAAGCCATCACAGTATGACAGACTGACAGACAGGTGGTGAAAGAAGAATAAAACCAAACCAGTTGCCACTGAGTTGATTCCAACTCATGCTAGCCCCATGTGTTGTGCAGTAGAAATGCGCTCCGTAAGGTTTTCAAGCCTGTGACCTTTTGGAAGCAGATCACCAGGCCAGTCTTCTGAGGCACCTCTGGGTGGTTTCAAACTGCCAACCTTTTGGTTAATAGTTGAGCTCTTGACCATTTGCACCACCTAGGGACTACACAGTAAGAAGAATAGACCTTATATAATAAAAACTGTAACTTATCTAATAAATCTATAACCTTCCTGGGAGACCTAGTCTTTCTTTTCCAAGAAAGTATACATTTCTTATTCATTTCCTAAAAAAATCTATGATATGGAGCAAAGTTCCCAGATACTGTCACTAGAATTAGTTGATACCAAAATGTCTGAGACACTGGGACCAATATAAGAGATTGTCAATTCTCTGTAGAAAGATCAGAAAATCCTTTAACTTCCTTAGTATCTTGAGTTTAGGGATGTGTGTGTGTTGCTTGCTCAGTGATAGACTGTAATCATAGACTAAGTTATGCAAAAAACATCAGATACAATTTTATCAGACTCCTTTCAGAGAGTGTCAGCTACATGGTTGTTATAGTTACTAGTATAATATTCAGGTCTTGAGTGTTTTCGAAGGATAAAATATTAGATGGCATAAAATATTACTATGTGGCTGTACTTTTATTTAGCACTAAAAGGTAAAACAAAAACAGCAGAGTACTAAATCTTCTTTTTGTGTCCTAAAACAGGAATTTGGGGTTTCCGATTTCTTAACAATACTTAGGAGAGACTAAGATACTGATAGAGGGACAATCAAATGAGTGTCATCCCTTGTAGATTTCTGTGCAACACAGATTATCTAACTGTAGAAAGAAAGGTAGTTAGCATAATGCAGAAAAGAAAATGTTTTGAGTTTGTGTGTATGTGTGTGTGTAATGTTATATATGAGTTTAACATGCTGTGATAGAGAGCTAATACTTACGTAGCACTTACTATGGGCCAGGCACAGTTCTAGAAACTTTAATGTATCAACACATACAACCCTCTGAGGTGGATAGTATTATTAACCCCATGTTAAAGGACACCCAGTGCAGTGGTTAAACGTTAGGCTGCTAACCAAAAGGTCAGTAGTTCAAATCTACCAGTCGCTCCTTGGAAACCCTGTGGGCCAGTTCTACTCTGTCCTAGGGTCACTATGAGTCTAAATCAATCGACAGCAATGGGTTTGGTTTTGGTAAAGAATACCCAGGCACACAGAGGTTATACAGAGGTAAGTGGCAAGCCTGGTGTTACATCTTTTTTCCTAGCATGTAGTTGTTGACACATCTGTTCTCATTTCAGCTGCAGCACTTGGCCAGAACAACAGGGTTTCATGCCTGAGTGTACAGAAGGAGAGAAGGCACACTGCAAGAAGACAAAGGGTCATGGAGAGTGCAATTTGTCATTATCTACATACTGGTACTTTATCTTTGTGCCTCTTTCCCCCTAAATGTTCTAACTAGTAACTAGTTGCTGCCCATGTCAATTCCAATTTATGGTGGTACCATGTATTTCAGAGTAGAACTGTGCTCCATAGGGTTTTCAATGGAAGTAGAATTTTTGGAAGTAGACTGCCAGGTCTTTCTTCTGAGGCTCTTCTGGGTGGATCTGACCTGAACACTTACCTGTTTGTGCCACCCAGTTCTGGGAAATATTAATTACTTTGTATAAAATCAAGGAATGATGCATTTTTTAAAGGAAGAGTTAAAATTGTCCAAAGTTAGTTCAAGTTAGGCAATAATGTACTTGCTTCTGTTTTGGACCCAATCTTGTGGATCCAGACTATTGTAATCACAAAGACCCTAGAACTAGTCAACCACCAACAACAGCAACAATAGTAATAATAATAACAACAACTCGACTTTATGGGGCAGTGTTTGTGAGGCAGTCATGTGCTAAGTGCTTTATGTGAATTTTTTCATATAATCCACATAAAAAGTCTGTGTTGTAGGCACAATTATCATCATTTTCTGGATGAGAAAACTGAGGCTCAGGAAAAGAATTCTCCCAAGGTGGAAGCAGCAGAGTGAGACTTGAACCCAGGTCTGCCTGACTCCAGACACCATGTGCTTATTTTTTATACTGCAAAAGGGATATAGATACAATGCTTTGCAGGTTTTTGCTTATGTTCTACTTAATTCTGATCACACCCAGTAACTATCATAATCTTGTGGTTACAATCTTACACTGACCTGATGTTGTACCTCTGTGATCATGGCCCCACACAGTATATCACATCCTGCTTGTCAGCCAAGTCGCCAAAGAAATTAACAAGTGGGATTTAAAAGTCAGAGGCAGAGCAGGCAAGAGAGTGGGTGGTAAGTTTTAGCAGTGGTTTTCAGGTGCTCACCCCATGAGCTAAGTGCAAAAAAGACAAATGCTAAGGTCGATACACTGTGTGGTCTTTGAGAAATGAGGTCAGTAAGGTAACACTGTAGTGGTAAATTTAGAAAAGAGACATATGATATTTACATAATTCCTAAAAGGTGAAATTAAATAGGTCTGGATAAGGGTCACTATCTGTGCCAAGCATGATTATATAAAATTGAAGTCATTCCTTTATAATATTGCTATAACATTGCTGGGCTAAAAAACAAACTGCAGGCCCACAGTATTTGGAGACACTCATCTGAAACATATTGTTATAAGCTCAGATGTGGTGAAAGAGTTGAATTTAGTCTTCCAGCCAGTTTGGGAAGGTATACAGGATATTACAAAATGGTATAAAAGTCATGTTTATATATTCCAATAATAAGCTTAATTTGCTAAAAGAAATGGTAAGAAATAGATTGCATATAAAAGCGGCAAAACAGCCCGGTGGACCACGGTGGTCCTTTATACAATACTGTTTTTATTTTCAATCCTGGCTTAAGACTTTGTTCTTAAGGGCTAAACCAGATACTTTTTAAAAGCAATTTCTTAGTTCTGTGGTGTTCGTAAATTTACATTATAATTATAGTGCAAAGGATAATATTTAGACAAGATGTTATGCTAAGTAAATATATAAATGACATTATCACCTGATATGACAATAAGGTATCATGAATGGTATTTACAACCCATAATATGAAAATATATAGTTTCTCTTATATGTGTTTTTTCTTGCATTAAAGATACATAAAATAAATGACGACGATTATTTAAGATAAAAATAACTATTTTTAAAATAACTTTATTTTAAAAAGTGAAACATCATTAAAATATGTTCATTACAATTTGTGCCAGCAACATAGATATAAAAGAAGATCTGAAGCTTGTTCAAGTTGAGCACAAAGATAGCTAAATAGTTAGTAAATCCAAAACGTATTATTGAGTGATTACTATGTGACGGGTATATCATTTGTTTTCCAGAAATCAGAGGTTTGATAAAATAATTATAATGCAATTTGAACGTTGCAGGTTTATTGGTATATTTCTCTTTATCTCAAGTGTGTTTCACAATGCAAAGACTCAAGTGAAACCTTTGCAGAATCTGAGCACATCTAAGCTCAAGATTACTGTTATAAAATCAGATGCCTCAATTGCCTTGTTTCTATATTAAAGAACAGTTATCATCACCCAAACAAATGATTCCTGAATGAATACCTGTATGAAAAGGCATAATATTTAGAAATAAAATAAGGTAGAAAGAATTGGATTTAAAATAAGGAAAGTCTCTGAGTCTAAGCTGCTTCTATCAAAACAAGAAAAGATCTACTTTAGAGGGTTGTTGTAAGGGTTAAGACAGATAAACCCATATAAATGTGTCCTGCCTCACTGTAAACCCAAAGCCAAACCTGTTGCCGTTGAGTCAATTCTGACTCACAGGGAACCTACTGGACAGAGTAGAATTGCCTCATAGAGTTTCCAAGGAGAAGCTGGTGGATTCAAACTGCCAACCTTTTGGTTAGCAGCCAAATGCTTAACCACTGCGCCACCAGGGCTCCTGCCTCATTCTAGTAAATGTTTACTAAATACCAGTTGCATTTGAATTTGTATTTACAACAGGCAGGAGTCCCTGGGTGCTACACACGGTTAACACGGTATTCTCTTCCAATCTACACCCCATTCCAACTTGACTATTTTGGAATGTCTTTATAAATGTGACAGTGGTGAAAATTAAAAGTAATTAATTATGGCCCACAGGAATAGAAAGTAGTAAAAATTGGATTAGATTTCCCGTTTTTAGTTTACACAGAGTTTATTTCTTCCAGAGTGGCCTTCTGGGGATGAAACGTAGTTATGAAAGTTAACATGAATAAGTATAGTTATTTAAAACTAGAGATTTGAGTTTAAATTTATGCTCCACGACTGTGTGGATCATAACAAATTGTGGATAATATTACGAAGAATGGGAATTCCATAACACTTAATTGTGCTCATGAGGAACCTGTACATGCATCAAGAGGCAGTTGTTTGAACAGAACAAGGGGATACTGCATGGTTTAAAGTCAGAAAAGGTGTGCGTCAGGGTTTATCCTTTCACCATACCTATTCAATCTGTATGCTGAGCAAATAATCTAAGAGGCTGGACTATATGAAGAAGAAAGGGGCATCAGGATTGGAGGAAGACTCATTAACAACCTGCGTTTTGCAGATGACACAACCTTGCTTGCTGAAAGTGAAGAGGACTTGAAGCATTTACTGATGAAGATCAAAGACCACGGCCTTCAGTATGGATTACACCTCAACATAAAGAAAACAAAAATCCTCACAACTGGACCAATAAGCAACATCATGATAAACGGAGAAAAGATTGAAGTAGCCAAGGATTTCATTTGACTTGGATCCACAATCAACACCCATGGAAGCAGCAGCCAAGAAATCAAAAGATACAGTGCATTGGGCAAATCTGCTGCAAAAGATCTCTTTAAAGTGTTCAAAAGCAAAGACTTCGCTTTGAAGACTAAGGTGCCTCTGACCCAAACCGCTGTGTTTTCAGTCGCTTCATATGTGTGTGAAAGCTGAACAATGAATAAGGAAGACCGAGAAGAATTGATGCCTTTGAATTTTGGTGTTGGCAAAGAATATTGAATATACCATGGACTGCCAAAAGAAAGAACAGAGCTATCTTGAAAGAAGTACAACCAGAGTGCTCCTTAGAAGCAAGGATGGCGAGACTGCATCTCACATACTTTGGACATGTTATCAAGAGGGATCAGTCCCTGGAGAAGGACATCATGCTTAGTAGAGTGGAGGGTGAGTGAAAAAGAGGAAGACCCTCAACGAGGTAGATTGACAAAGTGGCTGCAACAATGGGTTTAAGCATAACAACGATTGTAAGGATGGCACAGGACCAGGCAGTGTTTTGTTCTGTTGTGCATAGAGTCACAATGAGTCAGAACTGACTTGAGGGCACGTAACAATAACAACAACAACTAACTAGCTATATAACATGGATGAGTTTTGTATCTCCCTCAGACTTAGTTTCCTTTTCTGTAAAATGGAGTCAATAAAACCTTATAGGGCTATGTATCGTAAGGCCTAAAATTTTATATGCTGCCTTGACATCTTTGAGACTAACAGAGCCCCAAAGGTTTAATCATGAGTTCCCCTGTTCTTACCAGATATGCTCCCCACCCAGCGGGAAAGACTTCCCACTCAGTTAGTTTCCCTATCAGCCAGACCAGCTGCATCCCACCTGGTCCTAAACCTAACAGGTTTCGTCTCCCTGTCAGCCCGTGAAATTATTTAAACAAGCCAATCACACCGTCTTCTAGGAACCAGGGGTCACCTTATCCTCTTGTTATTACAAAGACTGCCTCCCACAGCCCCTGGTTTTTCCCTCTGTTCGTGAGTATGACCTCCATGTGGCCCTGCATGATGTGTCATATCCTCCTCTGGGGCTGTATATTTGAGTAATACACTTCTGTTTGATTTCATCTATCTGGCATTGGATGCTGTGTGTTTGATCATTTTGCACTATTTAGGGTGGGAGATCATCCCTCATAAATGGAATAAATAGGAGATGATCAAAACAGGCTAGTGGTAAAATGCATGTAAATTAAATACAATATGTAAAACAGCTAGTATAGTGCTTGGCACATAAAAAGTACTTGAGAATATTCCACATGTCCCAAATGGAAATGATTATGTTTTACTCAAACCCAGACTTACTCTTGTGCTTTCTAAATTGGTTAGTAGCACTATTCGGCAGAAACCTGAAGTCACACATACTTTTTCCCTTTCTGTCAACTTAACTCATCCAACTGATAAACAAATCTCATTGATGTTTCCTCTTAAACATCTGTCAAATACATCTATTCCTCTTCTCCAGCCCCACTAATACTGCCTTACTTCAGGCCCTTCTGATCGTCTGCTTAGACATAACAAGATAATTACTGAAATGGTCCTTCTTCTTCACTCTCATGTTCTCTTCCAGTTCATTCTTCACACTGCTTTCACCGAGGCCTTTCTAGAATCATAGGATCATGCTTAAAAGTGCTTAAAAGTCTTTACAAGGTCCACATTTCTGTAGGATAAAGGTCAAACTCCTTAGTCCTAATTCTTATCTCTCTATCCCCTACTGAACTCTACAGTTGTTAATGCCTTAGTCAAAGCCCACTCCTTGCTCTTCCTCAATGTGGTCATGGTGTTCTTCCTCCATGTATCTACTCATGCTGCTATCTCTATCTGGAGCACCCCTACCCCCACCCGTACCACACCTGAGCCCTCATCTGGCTGGCAAATACCCACTCACCTTCCAAGACTTAAAAAATATTTATGACATAAGGATAGATATACAGATAAATGTAATAAAATTGAAGGTCCAGAAATAAACCCATATATTTTTGGTCAAATATTTTTTGACAAGGGTTATGAAACAATTCAATAGAGAAAGGATAGTATTTTCAACCAATCGTTCTGGAACAAGTGGATAGTCATATGTGAAAAAATGAAGCTGGACCCTGTCCTCACACCATATACAGAAATTAACTCAAAGTAGATCATAGACCTAAATAAAAGAGCTAAAACTATACTCTTAGGAGGAAACATAGGAGTAAATCTTTGTGACTTAAGGTTAGACAATGATTTCTTAGATATAACACCAAAAGCACAAGTGACAAAGAAAAAATAGATTGGACATCATCAAAATTAGAAAATTTTTGCATCAAAAGAAATTGACAAGACAACCCACAGAATGGGAGAAGATATTTATAAATCATTTATTTGATAAGGGACTTGAATCCAGAATATGTAAAGAACTCCTGCGACTCAACAATAAAGAGACAAATAACACAAGTTAAAAAGAGAATGGGCAAAAGATTTGAATAGACATTTCTCCAAAAACAATGTATAAATGGCCAGTAAGCACACGAAAAGATGCTCAACATCAATAGCCATCAAAGAAATGCAAATGAAAACCACAATAAGATACCACTTCATACCCATTAGGATGGTTAAAATTTTTTTTAAAAAAAGGACAGACAATAACAAGTGTTAACAAGGATGTGGAGAAATTGGGACAGTCATACATTGCGAGTGGACACCCACTTTGGAAAACAGTTTGGCAGTTCCTCAAAATGTTAAATATAGTGTTACCATATAACCCAGAAATTATACTTCTAGCTATACACCCAAGAGAAATGAAAGCATGTGTCCATATGAAAACTTGTACATGGTTATTTATAGCAATGTTATATATGATAGTCAAATAGTAGAAACAACCTAATTGTTCATTAACTGATTAAGAGATAAATTAAATGTGGCATACATGCTACAGCACAAATAAACCTTGAAAACATTATTCTAAGTCAAAGAAGTCAGTCACAATAGGCTACACATTGTATAATTCCATTTATATGAAATGTCCAAGATAGACAAATTCATAGTAACAGAAAGTTAATTAGTAGTTTCTGGGACTGGTGGGGAGTGGGGAAATGGAGAGTGACTAGTAATAGGTATGGAGTTTCTTTTGGACTGTTGAAAATGTTCTAAAATTAGATAGAGGTTGTCATTGTGCAACCCTGACTACACTAAAAACCACTGAATTGTAATACATAAAAAGGTGAATTTAATGGTATAAGAACTATAACTCAATAAAGTTGTTATTTTAAAACTAGATGAGCTTTAGAAAAACATAGATATCATTTATTTTTCTTACCTAATTCAGCATTCAACTCTAGGCACCTCCTCCATGAAGCCTTTCTTGCCTTTCTCACAGTCTCCTCCAGAATATGTTGGTAGAACTGACAACTTCCTTTTTAGTGGGCCCCCACTACACCTGGTGAGATTTTTATCATTTTCTTCAGACAACTTTATACTAGTTATTTGTACATCTGCATCTCTGTTTGACTTTAACCTCTTGGAAGGCAGGGCTGCCATGCTATGCATCTTTTTATTCTTCGTATTGAGCATTACACCTAGCAGGAGCTTGATAAATGTTTGTTAAATAAATATATTTATTTAAACATAACTAAATTATGAGTCAGATTATTAATTTAATTATAAATGACATGATAAATATTAAACATTCATTTCCATACTTCATTTTTCCTTCCACTTTACTGTAAGTCAGTCCTTTTTCATTGTGTCCTCAGATCTATTCATCATGGGCTGTCGTTACCTTAAATAACCGTATTTTTAAACTTTCTTTTTGCTACATGCAATGAGTGTCCATTGATTTTCCTTTCAAGAGTCTTACCAGAAATGGTGCATACAAGAGAAGATTATTATGTAGGTTTTAAGAGTATTGATTTTGGAATAGAAACCCTGTATTTGAGTGCTAATTCTGCCACTTATGAGCTCTGGGACTTTGGACAATTTACATAACACTCTTGGAGCCCTGGTGGTGCAACTGTTAAAAGCTCCGTGGCTAACCAAAAGGTTAGCAGTTGGCCTCCACCAGCCCCTCCTTGGAGACACTATGGGGCAGTTCTACTCTGTCCTGTAGGGTCACTATGAGGACTATGAGTTGGAATTGACTTAACGACTTTTTAAAATATATGTATCTGTATTTTATATAGATATACTACATATAAATACATAACATACATATATCATATCCATACACCCATGTTTACCCGATAGACATATGTGCGGATAATATAAAATCAAAAACCAAACCCATTGCCGTTGAGTCGATTCTGACTCATAGCGACCCTCTAGGACAGAGTAGAACTGCTCCATAGGGTTTCCAAGGAGCAGCTGGTGGATTCCAACTGCCGACCTTTTGGTTAGCAGATGACCTCTTAACCACTGTGCCACCAGGGCTCTGATACATATAGAGATATAACATATTCCTGTGGATATACTGTGTATATCTCACGTACCAGACTTGATAATGTTCTTTGAATGTAAATGGACATCTATATACACTCTTCAGACAGATAGATAGAGAGATGATATAGATACAGACAATGATATATATATAGTTTGGCAAACATGTTAGTCATTTAGATTACTTTTTCAGTTACAAGCAAGGAAATATACTTTTGCAGTTTTATATAATACATTACAATTTTAATGTTTTCTTAAATTATTATCTCCACAATAACATCCCTTCAGTTTTATTTCCTTTTTAGAGTTCACTTGGAAAAATTAAGGATTTTGGTCTTGTGGTTACATTACTTGTTTATTATAAAGAATAATGTACTATGAAAAATGAACACTGTAGCAATATTTCATATCACATTCAATTTTTTCAGCAAATGGATGTGTTGCATTTCTATTTTAATGCAAATGCTGCTACTAGAAAATTTTCTGTAAATTAGTACTACCAACTAGCTAATCAGTCCTTTAACAACGACATCAAAACCTATGCAATATGCACAGGGAATCCATTTTGCAATGTAATGGAGGTAAACTCTACAAGCTGTCCCCAGGTTACAAATGTCTGAGTTACGTACAACCCGTAATTACAAACCAACCCCTGTAAAACCTATTATATTAAAAATTTGAAGTATATGGAATGGTTTGTAATAACAATAACTTTGCTATACACATAAAAACATAAAAATTATTATTACTATATTATTATGTTAAAAATGTTTTAGTGTATCTGAAAGTGTTTGTAAATGTTTTTTATGCATAGAAAGGCATACTATATACTATATACTAAGACAAACATTTGACTAACTGATATTAGATATGAACTGTACCTAACTGTTCCAATTTACGTACAAATTTGACTTAAAGACAGATTTACGAACAGAACTCATTTGTAATCTGCGGACTACTTGTACCATCTTCCACTCTGTCTTCTCAACCTCTAATCCTGTTATCTAAAGATGTAAACTGATCATTTAACCTTCTCTCTGTGAGAAAGAACTTCTCGGCCTGCTTGTTTTGTTCATTAGTTAGCTAATTTATTTACTATTTCAAGTGACTCCCAAGGTGGTAAAATGATGATGCCAGGAGCAGAATGTACAATGCATTGTTCAGCCACACAGATAACATCCTCTGAAGCTTAGATATTGTAGGATGTTGGAGATAATTCTAGAAATGTGGACTCTTCTCTGTTACTTTAAGCAACTCATAATCTAATTTGGGATTTTCATGTCCCAGAAATGATTAGAAAACAAAAAATCTCCAAGGAAGGCGAAAGCTAAAAATGACTTCTCAGAGGGCTTTCTTTCTTTCTTCCTTTTTAAGGATTCTGAGGTCATATCAGGGCTCAGTAAGAAAAAGTTCTGCAATCAGTTATTGATATTTGCAATGGCCATGGTAAAGAGAAGGAACCCTGGTGGTGTAATGGTTAAGCGTTTGGCTGTTAACTGAAAGGTTGGTGGTTCAAACTCACCCAGAGGCTCTGAGGGAGAAAAATCTGGCTATCTGCTCCTTTAAAGATTATAGCCTAGACAATATAGCAATGTTATATATGTATATATGTATATATATATATATGCTATATGTATATATAACAATGTATATATATTATGTATACTCTGTCACACGAAGTTACTGAGTCAAAATCCATTCAACAACACCTACCAACAACATGGTGAAGAGAGTGCAGATGTATTTGAGCCATATCTTTATTTCCCATCTTAAGAGTTAGGTCCTAGGTCTTATATATAAAATTAATGCCTCTGGAATCAAGTGGTTCTTACTTAGTAATTCAGGGAAAGAAATGGAGAGGAGAGGCTGGGAAAGAAACTTGTATTCACTAGCATCTATTATGTGCCAGTCGCTGTTAAAATACTTTATATTTAATCCTCACAATTACCCTTTGGAGTAGATATTATTGTCCCACTTATAAAAGTTTGTCACTCTTAAGTAACTTTCCCAAGCTTATTTAGCTAGTCAGTTTACATGTGTACCTTTGGCTTATATGTAAAACCCCATGCTCTTTCTGCTTGATTAAGTCAGAGCCCTAGGAGGAAAAGATGGCTTGCACAAATGGGGTAACTGAAGGGAATCAATAAAGGAACTATTATAAAGATGAGGTGGAGGTAAGAGAAACCAACAAAGGAAGGTATGGTACCCTGGGGCTAATAAGAGTGGAAGGGCAGGGGCTACCTGACAGGAACTGTGACTTTCAGGATAGGGATGAAGAAGAGCTCAACACACAATGATTTGCAGGGAGAGAGGAAGGGGAGTAAGTACCTCGACCTCATTCTCCTCCCACCCTTTGCTCTCTTGCTAGTGACTCCCATTGGCTGAAACAAAGTAAAAGCCTGTTGAGGAAATTCATAAAGGTCAGCTTTTTGGCAAAACAGAGAGGGATGGAATAGAACGAACAGTGGATCTCATTGTTCACAAGGTGATAGTGTTAGATAGATGCTTTCTTTGGGCTTTCATACTGGTAAAATAACAGATCGACAAAGTCTAATCTGATTCACTGCAATGTTGCATTGAACAATACAAATAACAAAAAAAAAACAAACAAAAAAACTCAACTTAAGTGGCTTGAGCATTGAAGGCATTTAGTTATCCTACATTTGAAGAAATCTGGATATCAGCTGTCCAGGGCTGGTTCAGCAGCTCAGTGATGCCATCAAGGACTCAGTTTCTCCTTTTTTTGATCAACATTGGTCCTCAGCACCTCAAGGGTAATAGAAAGAATCCTACTAAACATCTTTTCACACATTTTTCGTAAATGAATAAAACTGAGACAATTTGTAGTTAATTCGTTTTTATCTTATTTTTTGTATGTCTGGATAAGCAACTTTTCCAGTGTCACATGACTAGCGATTGAAAAAGCCAGGGTTTCAATCCTATACTGTCCATGTTTTTAACCACAGTGTTACATTGGTAATCCAAGGAGAGAAATTCTCTTGATAAAAATGGAAAGAAAAAACAGTAGAGGACCGAGGCCTATGCTATATTCCACTCATACTGAATATTCCTTCTCTTCACTTTACCTGACCCATGAGCTAAACTATTTATTTAGATTACCTGGCCCTCAAGACACTGAGAACTATGGAGAAGAAGTGAAACATTTCATGACCTTTTCATTGGAATTCTTTCTAAAGTTCTTTAACCATTCACTCTGCGAAAAACTGAGAGGTGCATGGGAAGTTTCCATTTGCCAAGGAAAGAAGCTGAGACATTTAGTAATACTGAGATTGACAATGCAGAACAGATGTCATAATGCCACTGGAAGAGTTGGATTTCTTTAACAATGTTTAGTACGAGGCTGCCTGTTGTTGTCAGCTGCTGTGGAGTTGGCTCCTACTCATGGCGATTTTATGTGTAACAGAATGAAACGTTGCCCAGTCCTGCACCACCTTAATGATCTTTGATATGTTTGAGTCCATTGTGTAGCTATTGTGTCAACCCATCTCATTGAAGCTTTCCCTCATTTTCACTGACCCTCCGTCTACTTTATCAAACATGATGTCCTTTTCTAGGGGTTGGTCTTTTCTAATGACATGTCCAAAGTAAGCTAGATGAAGTTTCTCCATTCTTGCTTTTAAGGAACATTCCTATTTTATTTCTTCTAAGACTGATACCAAACCCACTACTGTTGAGTAGATTCTGGCTCATAGTGACCCCACAGAGTTTCCAAGGCTGTAAATCTCTACGGAAGCTGACTGCTACATCTTTCTCCTGCGGAGCCGCTGGTGGTTTTGAACCGCCAACCTTTTGATTAGCAGTCAATTGCTTTAACCACTGCACCACCAGGGCTGATAGGCTCCCTAAAAACGAACAAACAAACCCATTGTTGTTGAGTCAATTCCAGCGCTCATGTGTTTCAAAGTAGAACTGCACTCCACAGGGTTTTCAATGGCTGTAATCAGTGGAAGTAGACTGCCAGGCCTTTCTTCCATGGCACCACTGGTTGGATTCAAACTTCCAACCTTTCAGTTAGTAGCTAAGAGCAAACCATTTGTGCCACCCAAGGAACTGATAGGATCCTTAAACCAGCCCCCCTCCCCCCATTAAATTTCTAATCCATTGCTTCTAAACATTCTATATATATCCATCAATTTAATTTCTTTTCAAAAATTTACTTTTCTCTAAAACCAGTGAGGATTTTAGTATCTGAAATAATTTTAGTTATTATCTCTAACTTTAAAAAGCACAGTACTTCTTTCTCTTGAGAAAACGTATCATTCTATCTGCTTCTAGACCCACCCACATCTGTCTTTCTGGAAAGCATGCTTTGTATGTTCTAATTTGAAGAACTCATTAAAAGGAAAGAAGAAAAGAAACTGTAAGAGTAACTGATTACAGTCAGCATTGCCATAATTTGCAATATCTTAATTTTAAATACCAGTGTGGAAGAAAACAGTATTTTCTGTTTCAAATTTGGATAATTGAATAGTGACTTAATGTGCAAATTGATGTGATTGTCAAAAAAATTTCCATCATGTCACTGATTAAAGTAACTAGGGCAGATTTTCTTTTAATTTAATCTTTTGTTTACAAGTGGCGCCAATCCTACCAGCTTTTTTTGATTCCCCCAGAAATAGGTGGGAAAATTTTTGCTTTGCTTCCCAGCCCCAACTTTCGCTTATAAGTAAGTCTTCATTATAGCAATAGTTCTAAAGTTTTTTTAAAAAAAAAATAAGTCTTGTATGGTACCCTAAAATAATTTGAGTTGTGATTAATGTTTACATATGCATATCATTCCTGCTATTTTAGTTACATCAGTACTTACTACATTTTATTAAAGTGCAGAAACAACTAAGCACTGTTAGAATACCCACTAGCTAGCATTCTAAGCCTGGTTCTTGAATTAATTGTTTAAAGACAAGATGTTCATTTTGTTCAATTTTATTAGTGTAACAGAAACCAGAAGTCCTGGATTCTAGCCCTCATGTTGCTGTTAATATGCTCTGTAAACTAAGGCAAATCACCTGACTTTTGTGGATTTGATGTTCCCCATTGGGAAAATTGAGGGAGATGGGCTAGATAGTTAGTTCTAAGGTTATTTCAAGATTTAGAATTTCAGTTCTCATATTAGAGAAAGAGAGTGGTCATCCAAGTTCAGGCTCAGAAATAACAAGAGCTTGGCTGGTTTTAGTGGTAATAAATTGCAGTGCATAAGATTAATAGGCATATACCTAGAATAGGTATATGAAGGAAATCCTGATTCCCACAAGGACATAACTAGTAATTTACTGACTCTAACTTGATAGCAATGCCTATTAAACAGAAGGGGAAAGGGAAACGTCCCTCTCTGCATTGAAAAATGATGGAAGGGACTGAACCTATAAACCATGTTTTAGGCTCTTCTCCTCCCTCCTTGGTTTGGCCTCCTCTTTCCCTCTTTCAGATCTACTTCCCATCAGTACCATACTGATAGAGGAGGTCTGTCAGCTGCTGGGAGTTAGTGGTAGGGCTGGGGCTTTGTAAATGACCTCACCTTGTTTTGAATTTCTGTATTCCATCTGCTTTTGGCAAACATTGCTGTATTTTTAATAAGTCAATCTATTTTTAATATAATTGATGAGCATTCCTTTCTCTTTCCAGTGTAATACTGAGATTGTTTTATGTTGAGGAAAAAGGGAGCCTGGCTTCCTTCCCCCATAAGGTCCCACTGGTCCCTGCTGCCGTTCATAACAAGAACATTGTAATTTACTTTCTTCTTTATCCCTACTTAGGTGGCATAAACCTTTTCCTGTGGCCTTTTCTCTGATTTACAGAATCTTTTCCTCTTTTACATTTATCCCATTCCTGGTCTTTACTGTAGGATCAAAGATGTGTGTGAGCCATGGAGCCCTTCACCTTTTGGAGAACAGATTGTTCAGGGACTGGAATGGGCCAAGGCAGCCAGCCCTTGACCATTTCAAGATCTTCACCCCTCTGTTCCTCCCTGCAAAGCCCTTCTATCTAGTAGGGGACAGAGAATGAGTGTAAGCTGAGCGTATTATCTCAGAGATTCACTCTACTTATTTTCAGACATTTAACTCCCATATCAAAATCTCCTCCTTTCCTTCTAAGCCCAACATCTTCAAACTGGTGAATCCAGGAGATTTATCTTATGTGCCAACTCTAAATGGTTGTGGGTGCCTGGAGTATTGTTCGAGAAGTGAATCTGGGGTTAGCAGGGAGTGCTGTGATTTCTAAAAGCTTGTGGGAAGAGAGAGGGATCAACAATTTGGATCAACAACTCTATTAGTCTTTACTTTATCCTTAGATAGACTTAGTCCCTTCTCCCTTTGTATACCAGCTATTTAAGAATTCTGCCACATCACCTATAACATTTCATTACACTTGCTTTTAGAAAGTTTCCCTGAACTCTCTCACCCAGCACCCATACTAACTAGACTTGAAGCTTTTTAAGGACAGTGACGTTATTCGTTTTGGTGTTCTCCTTAGAGCCTACCTAATATTTTCCATGGGAGATAGTAGGTGCTAATAAACTTACACATCTATGGGAAATTAAATTGATTTGTTTCTCTTTTTCTAGCTTCCTTTTCCCTCATCCCCCACATTTGATCAGCAGATGCTATTTTACCTTCTACTAGCTCCTAAATCTGTCCATGCTTTTTGCCTCAGCCTGGAAATCTTATTTTCTCTTCTCAGTCTGGTAAAATTCCGCTTATCCTTCTAGTACCTGGGCTGGGAATAGTTTTCTCCCACCTTTCATCCTTACTCCAATTCAGATTAAGTGTCCAGCCAATATGTTTCCATTGAACCCTGGGCATACACCTCTCAAAGCACTGGGGTATTAATTTGGTTTTTCTATGCAGCTGTCTCTCAGACCCTGAGCTCCTTGAAGCCAGAGAAAGAATTGTTGTTGCTGTTGAGTTGGCTCTGATTCATGGCAACCTTATAACAGAAAGAAATGGTGCCCAGTCCTGTGCCACCTTCATGATCTTTAATATGTTTGAGCCCATTGTTGTGGCTATTGTGTCAATTCATCTCATCGAGGGTTTTTCTTGTTTTTGCTGACCCTCAACCAAACATGGTGTCCTTTTCTAGCAAAGAAAAAGTATAGCATCTTGCAATATAGTAGGCACTGTATAAATGCTTTTTTTTTTCCTTCTGTGATTGACTAAAACCATTAGGTCTATTTTGAGATTGAACTCTGTGCAAAGCTCAGATATTTTATTACCAAAGGGTATCTAGAGTATCTTCCAAGACTAAATTCTGTTATGTGCTAAATAATGCCTTGACGGCTCGTTAGATAAAGTTGTAACGTAAATAATAAAATGTTTCCCTAGCAAATGCACTGCCGTGGGTTTGATTACTTTACATTTGATTTTCATTATCACTCTTGTCTTTGTTGGGAAAGATCGTTTCTTCTTTTCTCCAGAAAGTATGCAACGAATAACTTTATGCTGTTCTGATAAACCTACACCATTTACAGAAAGAAATTTCTAGTTAGAAATTCAAGAAGCCCGAAACAAGAATTGCATACCCACAGGGATAAAATTTCTCAGAGAGAATATGGTAGATTTCTGTGTAGTCATTAATTTTCCTGCTCCAAAGGAAACTGTTTGTTCTGAGTGGTGACTGTTTTCTGTAAAATCATTTGCATACTGGAAAATATATACAGAAAGACAAAGAAGACCTGAAATGCTCTCCCTCCTCTTTTTATTTTAATCACTGGTCTCACAAAAGTTTTTCTTTACAAATGATCTTACTTTGAGTCTTTGTTAGAATTTTGTTGAATAAAGTATAGATTTCAAAGCAAAACATATGCTGAAGTAATAGAAATCAATTTTCTGCGTATGTTCTCATTTTTAGTTTCTTTTTTTTTGGAAAGTGAGCAAATGAAATCAGTTGAGAAAATTGAGAGGAAAAATAGATGTATAAAATTTGAGTCTTTGCTTTGGTTCATATGGTATTCTGTTTTTTTTTTTTTCTTGATTGGGTTCAGACCTGAAGAAAATTGCACATGTAAATTCCAAACAACACACACAAAAAGATTACTTACATGTGATGGCAATTTTTTTTTTATTTTCTTGTGTTTATCTAATGGGGATAAAAACTAATGAGATTGCTAATTTATATTTTGCTTATTATAAAATGTAACTTTTAACCTCTAATAAAATCTAACATTATAAGTTATTTTAAATCACTCTTTAGATTCCCTTTTCCCATAGCCTCATATAAAATGTAACATGATATATGCTCTATTGTGGTTTGAGTTTTATTTATGCTTAAATTAGGGGGCTAATTAATCATAGAAATCCTCTTAGAAGAATTGTTGATGTTCAAAATCCTTGAGGGAAGTCTTTTAAATTAAAAAATGTATATAATCTTTTAAATTAAAAAATGTATGTAATATACTGTTGGGGCACTGGTGGTGCAGTGGTTAAGCATTTGGCTGCTAACCAAAATGTTGGCAGTTGGAATCCACCAGCTGCTCCTTGGAAACTCTATGAGGCAGTTCTACTCTGTCCTACAGGGTCTCTATGAATTGGAATCAACTCGACAGCAATGGGTTTGCTTGGTTTTGATAATTAATATACTGTTAGCCAATTGGTTCAAATAATATTCCTCATACACATCAGTACATTATACTCAATAAATAGTCACTTCTAACACTTCCCACATAAAGAAGTTTTTCCTTCAAAACATTTTTAGGGACATAACTTTGTAAGTCATTTTTTTTGAATATAACGAAGAAGAGAAAGTGGTTCAAGCAACTTTGTTACTGAGATTTCATTACCTGAAATAAAAAGTAAAATTGAAAAGATATGTGAAGACCTGTACTATGAACTTGTGTGTGTGGGTGGGTCTAGTGTAAGGAGGGGAGATTATGAATAAAGACCTATGCCCTTAAATCATCTAAATTATTTTTTCCTTTTTTTTTTTTTATTGTTTTGCTTTAAGTGAAAGTTTACAATTCAAGTTAGTTTCTCTTACAAAAATCTATACATACATTGTTAAGTGACCCTGGTTGTTCTCCCTATACTGTGACAGCACACTCCTCCTTTCCTCCTCAGATTTCCCGAGTCCATTCAGCCATCTCCTAACCCTCTCTGCCTTCTCATCTCACCTCCAGACAGGAGCTGCCTATTTAGTCTCACGTTATCTACTTGAGCTAAGAAGCGCACTCTTCACAAGTATCATTTTATGTCCCATAGTCCAGTCTAATCTTTGTCTGAGAATGGTTTTAGTTTTGGGCTAACAGAGAGTCCGGGGGCCATGTCTTCTGGGGTCCCTCCAGTCTCAGTCAAACTATTAAGTCTGGTGTTTTTACTAGAATTTGAGTTCTATATCCCACTTTTCTCTTACTCCATTAGGGACTTTCTGTTGTGTTCCTTGTCAGGGCGGTCATTGGTGGTAGCTGGACATCATCTAGTTCTTCTGGTCTCAGGCTGATGAAGTCTCTGGTTTATGTGGCTCTTTTCTGTCGCTTGGGCTAATACTTTCCTTGTGTCTTCAGTGTTATTCGTTCTCCTTTGCTCCAGGTAGGCTGGGACCAATTGATGCATCTTTGATGGCCACTCGCTAGCTTTTAATACCCCAGACACCACTCACCAAAGTGGTATGCAGAACATTTTCTTAATAAACTTTGTTATGCCAATTGACCTAGATGTGAAATCATCTAAATTATTAAAAAAAAAAAAAAAAAAAACCTTTATCTATTAA
>NW_004444007.1:8425951-8443451 GCF_000243295.1 Trichechus manatus latirostris
AAAAAAAAAAAAAAAAAACCTTTATCTATTAAAGAAAAATGGTTCTCATTTCCTCAGTAAACAACCTGGGACAAAATTAATTCACCACTGTGGCCTCTAGCTTTAAATTTTAAATTTTTCCCAGCTTGTCCACAGACAGCCACATGTGAATATTTTCACTCTGTCTGACTCAGCATGAATGAATACGTACCCTTGTAAAATATTTCCTTTATAAATGTGAATGAGATTGTAAGTTTTAACCTTTTAACTCTGTATAATAATTTCTTAAATTCTATTCACTCGTTAGCCTGTATTCAGTTAATTTGCATACCTGTATGTCAAGTCTCCTATTCATACTTTTAACACTCATCTGGGCCAACCAATTAAAAAGGTAAAAAAAGTAAAGGAAGAAAGATCAATGGCTAATATTTTGGAAGTAGATCACCAGGCCTTTCTTCTAAGGTACCTCTGGGTGAACTCAAACCTCCAGCCTCTCAGCAAGCAGCGAGTGTGTTAACCTTTTGCATTATCCAGGAACTCCTCTTTTCCATTAAAAAAAAAAAAAAAAAAAAAAACTGGCCTATATGATCTTATAGCTAAGTCAGGCACATTTTTAGTTTTGGAGCGTATTTTATTTCATAGAACTTAGTATGCAATTAAAGAGCCCCAGTGGCACAATGGTTAAGCTCTGGACTGCTAACTGAAAAGGTTGAAAGGTTGGCAATTTGAATGCACCAGCTGCTCCTAGAGAGAAAGATGTGGCAGTCTGCTTCTGTAAAGATTACAGCCTTGGAAACCCTGTGGGGCAGTTCTACCCTGTCCCACAGTGTCACTATGAGTCAGAATCGACTTGATGGCACACAACAACAACAACAGTGGCACAGCAGTTAAGCGCTCAACTGCTAACCAAAAGGTTGGCAGTTCAAACCCACCCAGCAGCTTTGTGGGAGAAAGACCTGGAGATCTACTCTGTAAGGACTGCAGCCTAGAAAACTCTATGGGGTAGTTCTACTCTGTCACATGTGGTTACTATGAGTTAGAAATGACTCAATGGCAGCCAATAGCAACAACAAAATGTAATTATTGTTTCTGTAGAAAATCTTATTTAACCTCTCCTACATAAACTAGGGAGCCCTGGTGGCGCAGTGGTTAAGAGCTTGGCTGCTAACCAAAAGATGGGCAGTTTGAATCCACCAGCCACTCCTTGGAAACCCTATGGGGCAGTTCTACTCTGTTCTATAGGATCAACACAAGCTAGAATCACAAACTCTAACTTATCCTTTAAAATAGAACAAGACACAGCTTGCTCTCTTATGATGTAATAGAGTTAAATAAAAGTAAATGTATGTGATCATTAAGGTTTTGTGTCAACTTGGCTGGGCCATGATTCTCGGTGGTTTGGCAGTTATGTAATGATGTAGTTTGGCAGTTATGTAATGATCTAGTTATCCCCCATTTTATGATATAATGCATTCACCTCCAAGATGTGATCTGATATGATCAGCCAGTCAGTTGTAAGGGGAGTTTCTTCAGGGGTGTGGCCTGCATCCAATATATATAGATGTTCTGGCAAAGCTCGCTGGCTTTTGCTCACTCTGGATCCTGAATCTGGCTCATCATCATCTGACCTCCAGGTTTTGGGACTTGAGCCAGAATCCTGCTGACTTACCTGCTGATCTTGGGTTCGTCAGCCCCTGCAGCTACTTGAGTCAGGAGAAGCCTCTAGCCTGATGCCTGACCTGTGGGCTTTGGACTTGCCAGCCTCTACAACTGCATGAGCCATTTCCTTGAGATAAAACTCTCTCTAATTCTCTACGTATATATATAAATGCTCCACTGGTTTTGCTTCTCTGGAAAACCCAGCCAAAGATGACATACTTCTAAAAAAAAATGCAGTAATAATTTCAGCTTTAGCCTCTTATGACTTTGAGCAGTGGCATCAAATTATGGTGGTACACACATTTATTAATGATAAAACACTATTTAATATCAATTCATTTATTCATTCATTCTTACATTTAACAAAATGTTTTCCATGTTTACTATATGGTAGACCCAGCTCAAGGCACTTTGTGTGAGTGTGGGGAAGATAAATTTGAGAACCGGAGAGCTTTTCTTTCATATATTCAACTTTTAAAAAACTCACACTTTCCTTCATTATTCACTGACATTCCCAAAAGATTGTTCACAGATGAATTTGGAATTTGATTTATCAAGTGCTAAACTAATCCCATAATACATGTAAATCAGTGTTTGTTTAACATTCTGACCTTTAACTTCTGATATTTACAGATATAAATTATATATGAAAGAAGGGGATTGGCTGTAAAACCCACTCTTGAAAAGTTTATCATAATCTTAATACAAGATTGGACTTAAATTCTGAGAATTGCAATATAAACCAGTGCATAAAGAGGACAATGTAGGTTGATGATAACCATGTAGGTGTAAAAAAACCTTGTAGATACAATAATAATAACTAACACTTAAGTAGTACATACAGTGGTGGGCACTCTTTTAAGTGCTTACCCAGGATAAATCATTTAATCCTTAAAACAATCCTATAAATCAGGTTCTATTTTTACTCCCGTTTTACACATGAGACAATCGAAGCACTGAGAGGTAAAGTAACTTGTCCAAAGTTATATAGCTAGGATGTTGTAGGATTGGAATTCAAATTCAACACTTTGGCTCTAGACTTTACAATTCAGTTTTGGCTAAGGTGATAAGGAAGAACTTCATGAAATAAGTTGACTCTGAAGAAGGAACTAAAAAAACGATTTCACTTTCTAACCAATTCATTAAAAAAAATTTATATGAAATAATTTTAGATTTACAGAGAAATTGCAAAAATAGTACAGAGAATTCCTGTATACCCTTCACTCAGCTTCCCCTAATGTTAGTGTTTTACATAACCACAGCACAGTTATCTAAACTAGGACATGAACACTGACATGATACTACTATTATTAATATATGCGTGTATATTTAGAAAGACCTTATTTTTTAAATTTTTCCAGTTGTTCCAATAATGTCCCTTTTCTGGTCCAGGAACCAATCTAGGATTTTACACTGCATTTAATTGTCATGTTTCCTTAGTCTCCTCAAAACTGTGACAGTTGCTCAGTTTGTCTTTGTCTTTTGTGGAGTTGACACTTTATAAGACGATTGGTCAGTTATTTTGTAGAATGTCATTCCATTTAGGATTGTCTGATATTTTCTCAAGATTATATTGAGATTATTCATTTTGGGCAAGGATGCCACAGAAGTGACATTGTGCCCTTCTCAGTGCATCATAGCATGTGGTACCAGAAGATATACTGATATCTTCTTACTGGTTGATGTTAACTATGATCACTTGCTAAAGCTAGTGGCTGCCAGTTTTCACCAATGTAAAGTCACTATTCCCCTGCACCCCTTGGAATTAATAAGTATCATGGAGAGATGCTTGAATACTATTCAAATATTCTGATTCTCATCATACTTTTGCACATTGATTTTAGCATTCATTTATGGTCTTGCATGTAACAAGTATTACTGTGGTGTTTGCTTAATGGTGATTTTCTATACGGAATAGCCATTACTTTTGCCCTTTTACTATTTTAAACAATTATTTATTAATATTGGTGTTATGTATTGAATTGTGTCCCCCCAAAATATGTGTCAACTTGGCTAGGCCATGATTCCCAGTATTGTGTGGTTATCCTCCATTTTGTAATCTGATGTAATTTTCCTCTGTGTTGTAAACCCTAATCTCTATGATGTTAATGAGGCAGGATTAGAGGCAGTTATGTTAATGAGGCAGGACTCAATGTATAGGATTAGGTTGTATCTTGAGTCAATCTCTTTTGAGATATAAAAGAGAGAAGTGAGAAGAGAAGAGAGGGACTTCATACCACCAAGAAAGAAGAGCCAGGAGTGGAGTGTGTCTTTGGACCCAGGGTCCCTGTGTTGAGGAGCTGCTAGACCAGGGGAAGATTGATGACAAGGACCTACCCTCAGAGCCAACAGAGAGAGAAAGCCTTCCCCTGGAGCTGGTACCCTGAATTCGGACTTCTAGTCTCCTAGACTGTGAGAGAATAAATTTCTGTTTGTTAAAGCCATCCACTTCTATAGTGTTCTCTATAGCAATACTAGATAACTGAGACAATTGTTATGGATTATAATCTAATGTTATTATGATTTACATTGTTGCTCAAATTGTTCTAGCTTTGGCCATTGGGAGCTCCTGTCTTTTAACATGACCTCATCATTTTTTGAACACTTTAGGCTTTTGTTAGAAGAAAATCAAAGCAATATTTTAATCATATCAGGCTGGATTATAACAGTTTAAAAAGATTCAGTATTTTTGTTTTTCTCACAAAAATAACAATAAAGTGGGTGTTTTCCAGTTATAATTAAACATTTTTCATACCTCAGTGATTACTTGGATCTGACCTAACCCCCAGATTTATTTATGCCCCAAACTAATACTGGAGTGGCTGATCCTTCCTGTATGGGGGATAGTAAGGCATAGAGCAATTTCTGATTTATAGATACACTCTGTGCTGCTTTCTTAACCCAGCCGTTCAATTGAAGTTCTATACATATGACAAAAATTCACTTTAAACAAATCATAAGCCATAAAAAGGGAGCACTTTCAACCACATCATTGACAGTGGTCAAACCATCTTAGTAAAATAAAATTTATTTAGCAAACATTTACCAAGTGCTTCCAAGTACTAGGCATTTTGCCAGGCACTGTGTATTAATGAAAAATATATTTGAAAGAAGGTAGTTAGGAAATTAGAAAATTATATTTACTTGAAAAAAAAAGGAATAATTAACAGTGAACCTATGGGAAATGAAAGATATGTAAATAACTATTGTATGTTCTCATGGTGTTCTTAATTAAGGAACTCACAAGCACAACAAAAAGTACATGATATAATACCAAAACCAAACCAAACTCATTGCCATCTAGTTGATGCCAACTCATAGCAATTCTATAGTACAGAGTAGAACTGCTCTGTAGGGTTTCCAAGGCTTTGTAATCTTTTTGGAAGCAGACTGCTTCATCTTTTTCCTGCAGAGTGGCTAGTAAGTTTGAACCGACCTTTCAGTTAGCAGCTGAGCACTTAACCACTGCGCCACCAGGGCTCCCTCATAAATGATATGATATATAATATGTAATACATATGCTATGGTAGATATATTGTAAAGAGTACACAATCTAATATGTATTATAGTTCATATAACATAGTGGAAGTGTTTATAAAGAACTGTAGAATCACAGAGAATGGAGTGGCTAATTCTGCCTGTGAAGAAGGTGGATGGCGTGAGAGAAAGTTTCATTGCCGAGGGAACATTTAAGAATAAATAAGAATTCACCTGGTGAGAAGGATATTGGAAGGACTTTCCAGGTTGAAGCAAAGCTTAATGAAGGATACAGGTGTGAAGGAGAGCAATAGGATTAGGTAGCCACAGGAAGGTAGAAACTCAGGTTGCACTGGTTAGAGAAAGGGTGCAAGTAGTGGGAGGGGAAAGGCTGAGGTGATAGATGGGGGCCAGAATATGATGGATCTTATAAACCATGGCAAGGAGTTTGGTTTTATTGTGGTCAGTGCAGATATTTGAACAGTTATATTTAGATATTTTTGTTCTAGAAAGATAATCAGAGCAAAATGAAAGATGGAGTGGTTCTGTGTTATCTCAAATAGGCTATCAGATCAATTGACATTAGCTTTGATAGAAATATTTTTAAATACATAAACCCAACATGTAGATCTCCATTTCTGGCTCTATTTATCTTAAACTTCTCACATTATTCTTTGACATTCGTTTTCAGGAGAGAGATCTTGGGCAAAGTGAGTAATTGAATGAGTTTGAACACACAAGTAAAGACAGCATTCTCAGTGTTCAATATTAGGTTCACATTGCCCATAAATCACAGAATTCTTGTCACATAAAAGAAGTGCACTTGAATTCTGGTGTAAGAGTAGCTATCCTGATTGATGAATATATCTGGAAAACCATACACAGCGTGCACTTAAAGTGGTAAGTACTTCATTGACTGATTTTTAAAATCAATTATATTTTCAAATAAATACATTCTTAATGTCCTAATCAATTTCTTTTAAAATATGATGTCGCTTATATTCTTTATAAGAACTAAATATAGAATAAGTCAACACTTTGTAAACTAATCTATATATAAGTATTCTAAGTTTGTAAAAGTATTTGAGAAATTCTTTTGTAAGGAAAATACCTTCTTTTTCATGCTACAACAAAAATATCCAAGTATGGCAGTAAGGTGTTCAAAACAAAAACAAAAAAACAAAGGAACCCTCAAACCCTAAGTATGCCTGAAGAGCATTAATTAGTGGCTTTAATTTTAGGCATGGCTTGTTAAAAGAATATGAATTAGTAGAAATACTTACAATCATCAAATAATTTAAAATTTCAGCAGTAACTGATAAACACTATAACATCAGAATAATGATATTTATATTGCCTTGGATCTTCTGTTGTAGTGAAATATTTGTGGATTAATTTTGCAAACAACAGATATGAATCTCTTATTCTGTATCAGAAATGAATAAATCAACAAACTGAATATATGAATAAAATTTCAGTGTACGTTACTCATCTTGTCTCTGAGTGACAGCACCGTTAGACCTTGTCTGAGGTACAGTATGGAAAATCTTCAGTGTACTCTCAGGTTGTCCCAAATTTCAAGATAGCTAGGAGGCCATTAGAAATAGAGAACTAATAACTAATATGGATTGCTCCATAAATATATCCTTCATGGCAGAGCCTGAACACACGTTAGCACATGGAAAGTAGCTTTTATTACTTACCATAAAAAGTGGACAGTATACAACAGATGAGCAGTCCCCCTGGCTCAAAAGCTGTCCAGGCAGAGACGATGATTTTTTCCATGCACATCCCACTTTGTGTCATGGGTGAAAGACTTAAATGGGACAGTTACCTGACCCACCATCTTCCCTGGCTTCTGGAAATTGTCCCATTGGAACTCTTCATACAAGCCCCCTATCTGGGATCGTGGCTGAGGACACAGTAGGAGACTACCTTCTGCCAGTCTCCCCTTGGCCAGGTAGGTCCACTTACGTGGGGCTGTAAGCTTAATGTTATGTGTGCCCTACTGGCACCATAGCTGAGGAGACAAAGAAAATTTCCTCTCCCAGTCATTTTATACACCCAGCCAATGTGACTAATTACCTTTTTAACTCTGCTAACTAACATCCTAACTAACATTATGCCCTCCTGACTTCTTGAGGAGGGGAGGGACAGCTTAGCCAAGAATTGTATCTTTTTAAATCCGCTAACAAACATCAGGACTCAGGGGGTGAGTGTGTGTGGTTTGTTCAGAGTCCTAAAGCCACCATCAGTGAGAAAAACGGGGAAAACCATGGCTGCCTGGCTTGTTGGAAGGACTACCTCCTCCAAATCTTATAAAATTTCAATTAGAACAAACTTTAATGTGTGGAAAATAAGGCAAGGGGTTATTTCTGGAAGAAGGTTTAATTAAAATGTGGACCTCAAATTATTTTTTAAAAATATATGTGAAATCCTGAAGAGAATAATCATTTGAATTATTTGAAATTTTATAGGCTGATTTTCTTTGATACCTTTTGAAATATTGACAGTACGGTGTTAGATCAACAAATTTTCCCCTGTGGATTGTATGAAATCAATGAGGACATGTTTTGGTGAAGGAAATGCTAATGCATAGCATTCTAAACCATTATGCAAATTATAACATATTTTGGGAAATGTGATGGTTAAGATTGTTGTCCACTTGGCTGGGCCATAATTCTCAGTGTTTATATGTAATCACTCCCATGATTGAATTATGCTGTGAGTAGCCAATCAGATGAAAGAGTGTTTCCTTGGGGGTGTGGTCTGCATCTGAATATAAGCAGACATTCTGGCTTTTTGCCCAGTCAGGATCCTGCAGCTGCCTCCTGTCATCTCACCTCCAGTTCTTGGGACTTGAGCTGTCAGCTTATCTGCCGAACTTGGGATTCATCGATATTCGCAGTCTGTGAGCAGAGCTCTGCTCTCTGATCTGCTGATCTTGAGTTCACCAGTCCCTGCAGCTACGTGAATCAGGGAAACCTTGCGGTCTTGCCTGTGGATCTTGGACTTCGTCGACCTTCACAGCCCGTGAACAGGAGCCCTGCTCTCTGACCTGCAGATCTTGGGCTCGCCAGCTTCTGCGGCTGTGTGAATTGGGAGGGGCCTCTACCCTGATCCACAGACTTGGGACATTCTAGCTTCTACAGTTGTGTGAGCTGTTTCCTTGATATAAATCTGTCTCTATATATATTTATACACTTTACTGATTTTGCTTCTCTAGAGAACCCAGCCTAAGACAGAAACCATGGAGAGATTAATAAAAAGAACGATTAAATTCTCTGGAGTTCAGAGCCAGAGTTGCTACTGAATGTAAGAGAGACAACATGTATGTTAAACACTGCGTGTAGAATCATAAAGACTTTAGGGAAACTTAGCTGGACCATCCCTTCAGTCAATTATCACTTCGACAATATCCTTGAGAGGACTATTTGTAACAGCCCTCTTTTTCTTACATTGATCCAAAAACTGCCTCTATATAATTTTCACTGATGTGGAGTTTCATGAGTTTGAAATGGTTTGAAATGAACATTAATTAATTTCCTCCTGGTATCAACCATATAAAAATGACACCTAAAATCTATCTTTATTTACCCTTTTCCAAAATGAGAATGATGGCTTACAAGACACTTGTATCGTGAAGCTCTGTAGCCTGTCCAGAGGAACTCATTGGTATGGGAAAAATGTTTCCCTGAGTCTTGGGATTGTGGTGGGAGAACAATTAAAGTACAAGTGCCTGAAGGTTCTGTGATGCAAAGAAGTGGCATAGCAGAAGGCCATTGAGTGTGTTGTTCCCCTTCAGGATCCCAACCTTTCTCTGTTATCTGTGGTACCACTAATAATGTGCATACTATACTCTAAGCCACCTAATCCAGTCTCATTTTAACTTTCACCATTAGAAAAATCTTTCCTATTGTGATCTTATATCAACCCTGTTAAATTTAAGAACATTTTAAACCAATTTCCTCTTGTTTTGTTTCTCAAAAGAGATGAAGAATAGCTAATGAACAGTTTCTGGATAACCATTAGATTTCCTTTTCTATGCTAATTGATAAAGCATGAGTCTATTTTCATTTATGCTTTGACCAAAAGGAATTTCCTGACTATTTTGTAAGAACGTTGAAAAGGTTCACCAACTCGTGTACACAAAATTATTTAAGCTCCATGGAAGAAAGTGATTACACATAAATGTAAAATTTTACTGGGATGGGAAATTGAGATGGCTCTTTTTACAGTTTACACTGTTCATTTTATATGTCAAAGTCGTGAGTTCTATTTTTATTTTTCCAAATAAAACGAACAAACAAATTAAAAAAAAAACCCATTGCCATCAAGTCCATTCTGACTCACAGTGACCATATAGGGCAGAGTAGACTGCCCCATAGGGTTTTCAAGGAGCAGCTAGTGGATTTGAACTGCCGACCTTTTGGTTAGCAGCTGAGCTCTTAACCATTGCAGCTCCATTTTTCCAAATAAGACTCCCTGAAAAAATGAAAGTAGTGAATTAAAAGAGTGAGATAAAGCCTCCAATGGATAACATCCTTAGTGATTTCGAGGATATTTTAGGTGATACTCAAATATTTTTTCATCTTAGGTACAAAGCAGTTTCATTTCTCCAGTATTATAAGAAATGTCATCTCAGATACACAAAATTGGAAACACGTGCCTGAGGCTAATAGTACTGCAGTTCTACAAGGTCTACTGCAGTTCTATTAGCTTGGCTAATATAAAATGAAATAGAAGCAGCTGTTGTAAGGAAGGCACTATATAAACTCTCATTTAAGGTCATATTGTATTTCTCGCATTAATTTTAATTGTGTGCTTTGGGAGAAAGAATTTATTAAAGAAATAAAATAAGACCTAGGTTTGAAAGTGTTCTGAAACCAGACTTAAATAGATAGTACGTGAAATCCTGAAACTCAATTATGGCCTTTTCTCTACATTAAAAAAATTGGTGGTGTGGTGGTTAAGTGCTATGGCTGCTAACCAAGAGGTCAGCGGTTCAAATACACTAGGCACTCCTTGGAAACTCTACGGAGCAGTTCTACTCTGTCCTATAGCGTCACTATGAGTTGGAATTGACTTGATGGCAAGGGGTTTAGTTTCTTGTTTTTGTTTTTAAAAAGGAGTAGATTGTTTCTTCCTGCAATATGGATTATTAAAAAAAAATCTTCTTTTCTTCACAGTAGGTTACAAAAACAATTAAATACTGAGATATGTTTAAAATCTTAAGATTTCAAGATTACCATGACAAACTAAAGGGAGCTACATTGTTTTCACAGGTTTAGTAAATTCTTTCTCAATACATGTGGCTCTGAGTTTAATCACAAACACAATAAAGGTAAATCATAGTGGTATGTTACTTAGGCAATTCATCACCCAGATCATGAAAGTGAATGGTACCCACATTTTCTTAAAGTTAAGGTCTGTCTCAGGGTTTTTCCTTTTTCACTTTTCTTTTAAATTTCCCTTGAAGTACTGCTAATGTGTGACTCTAGTGTACTCTATGAAACTGGTTTTCAATCTCCAAAATATTTTTAGAGTTTTTCCACAATGAGCATGTATTTATTTTATTACTATAAAAATAAACACTGATACAACTGCTACATAGATATGGAATGTCTGTTTTTAAAATATTTAGAGGTTTTTGTGTGAATCATTTAATTATTTTTGGAATCCACAGGAAATTGAACTAGCTGTATCAACATGATTGATTTGAATGTTTCCAAGAATGTTTCCAGGGATTTGGGTGGCAATATGACTCACAGAGAGAGGGCTGTCGTTGTTCAGTGGTAGAATTATCACCTTCCATACAGGAGACCCAGGATTGATTCCTGGCCAGTACACCTAGGCACAGCCACCACCTATCTGTCAGTGGAGGCTTGAATGTTGCTATGATGTTGGACAGGTTTCTGTGGCGCTATGTGAAGAAGAATGTGGCATCAGGATTGGTGGAAGACTCATTAACAACTTGAGATATGCTGATAACACAACCTTGCTTGCTGGAAGTGAAGAGGACTTGAAGCACTTACTGATGAAGATCAAAGACTACAGCCTTCAATGTGATTTGCACCTCAACATAAAGAAAACAAAAATCCTCAAAACTGGACCAATGAGCAACATCATGATAAACGGAGAAAAGGTTGACATTGTCAAAGATTTTCATTTTACTTGGATCCACAATCAATGCCCATGGAAGCAGCAGTCATGAGATCAAGTGACATATTGCATTGGGCAAGTATGCTGCAAGAGATCTCTTTAAAGTGTTAAAAGGCAAAGATGTCACTTTGAGGACTAAGGTGCACCTAACCCAAGCCTTGATATTTTTAATCACCTCATATGCATGCGAAAGCTGGACAATGAATAAGGAAGACCCAAGAATTGATGTCTTTGAATTATGGTGTTGACAAAAAATACTAGTATACCATGGACTGCCAGAAGAACGAACAAATCTGTTTTGGAAGAAATACAGTAAGCATGCTCCTTGGAAGTGAGGATGGCGAGACTTCGTCTCACATACTTTGGACATTTTATCAGGAGTGACCAGTCCCTGGAGAAGGACATCATGCTGGGTAGAGTAGAAGGTCAGTGAAAAAGAGGAAGACCCTCAACGAGATGAATAACACAAGTAGTTTCAACAATGGACTACAGCATAACAATTATTGTGAGGTTGGCGCAGGACCAGGCAGTGTTTCGTTCTGTTGTACATAGGGTTGCCATGAGTTGTGTAGTTAATGTTTTGATTTTGTATATTTCTTTTTTTTCGATGTGCGCATCTATTGCTATAAATTGTCCTCTGAGGACCTGCCTTTGCTGTGTCCCACAGGTTTTGATATGATGTGTGTTCATTCTCATTTGATTCTAGGAATTTTTTGATTCCATCTCTGATTTCTTCTATTACCCAGTGATGTGTAAGCGAGATGTTATTCAGTTTCCATGTAATTGATTTTTTTTCCTTGCTCTTCCTGTTGTTAATTTCTACCTCAATGGTATTATGGTCAGAGAAGATACTTTGTATTATCTTAACGTTTTGTATCCTGTTGATGTTTGCTCTGTGGCCTTAGATGTGGTCTATTCTGGAGAGCGTTTCATGTACATTGGAAAAGGATGTGTACTTTGCAGCTGTTGGGTGTAGTGTTCTGTATATGTCTATGAGGTCAAGTTGGCTGATTATGCCCTTTAGGTCTTCTGTATCTTTGTTGAGTTTCTTTCTAGATGTTCTGTCCTTTACCGAGAGTGGTTTGTTGAAGTCTCCTACTATTATTGTGGAGCTGTTAATTTCTCTTTTCAGTGCTGATAGAGTTTGTTTTATGTATTTCGGAACCCTGTCATTTGGTGCATAGATGTTTATTATGGTTATGTCTTCATGACAGATCATCCCCTTAATCATTACATAGTGTCTTTCTTTGTCTTTCATGATGGATTTTGTTTTAAAGTCTATTTTATCTGAGATTAGTATTGCCACTCCTGTTCTTTTTTTTTGTAGCTGTTTGCTTGATATATTTTCTTCCATCCTTTGATTTTTAATAAATTTACATGTTTGTTTCTAAGATGTGTCTCTTGTAGACAGCATATTGATGGATCCTGGTTTTTTATCCATTCTGTCACTCTCCATCTCTTTATAGGTGCATTTAGGCCATTTATGTTCAGTGTAATTATTGATAGGTGTGAGTTTATTGCTGTCATTTTGTAGTCCTTTTTTTTTGTGGTGCTGATGTTTTCTTTGTTCCTCTTACTATCCTTTGCTGAATTCCTTTTGTTTGTGGATTTTTTTTTTTCATTTCTTTTGTTTTTGTAGGTTTTATCTTTACTGAGACTTTATGTTTTTCTTCTTTATTTTGATGAGTAGGTTTGTTAACTTTCTTTGTGGTGACCTTGAAATTTACCCTTATCTTCCTAGGTTTGAACCAGTCTATTATTACTTGATATCGCCTTGCCTTCTTCTCCATTAGAAGGTTCTACACCTGCACCGTTTATTCCCTCTTTTATTGTTCTGATGCTGTTGTAATTTACAGATTAACTTCTCTGGTTCCCTGTTGTAATTCTTTTGGTTTGGGATAGTCCCTAAGAGTTCATTTCCTAGGTTGGTATTTGGCTGATACAATCCTGTGTCCTATATTCAGCCTGTGGTCTGTTGTTATATGTTCTCAGATTGAAGGACTCCCTTTAATAAGTCTTGTAAGTTTGGTTTGGTTTTTACATATTCCCTTAATTTCTATTTATCTGGAAATGACCTGATTTCACCATCATATGTACAGGAGTTTTGCAGGATATAGTATTCTTGGCTGGCAATTTTTTTCTTTCAAGGTTTTATATATGTCATCCCAGTGCCTTCTTGTCTGCATGGTTTCTGCTGAATAATCTGAGCTTAGTCTTATTGTTTCTCCTCTGTATGTGATTTTTTGTTCTTCTCTAGCTGCTGTCAGGATTCTTTGTTTGTCTTTGGTTTTAGTGAGTGTGATTATGATATGCCTTGGTGATTTTCTTTTGGGGTCTGTCCTATATGGTGTTCATTGAGCTTCTTGGATGGTCAGCTTTACATCTTTCATGATATTGAGGAAGTTTTCCATCAGCAATTCTTCAGTGATCTGCTCTGGGTTTTCTGTTTTCTCCCCCTGTTCTGGAACTCTGCTCACTTGAAGATTTTTTATTTTGATTGCATCCCAGATAATTCTCAGGGTTTCTTTATTTTTATTTGTGCTTTTGTCTGATTTTTCCTCAAACAGAGTTGTATTCTAGTGATTGGCTTCAGTTTCACTGATCCTTTCTTACATCGTTTCAAACCTGCTTCTCAGCCCTTCTATGACCCTGTTTATTTCTGAAATCTTGTTGTTTATCTTTTGGATTTCTAATTGTTGTTGTATGATTTCTAGTTGTGAATTTATTTTAGCATTTTGTTCGTGTATTATTTTCTTGAATTCTTCAATTTTTTTGTCTGTATTTTCCATGAATTTGTCTGCCTTTTCCATGAATTTGTTTATTTTTTCCTCATTTTTGTCTTCTTTTTGCTTCAACTCTTGGGTAATTCTGAATATTAGAGAGTTGAATTCACTATTAGGTAGATCTGGTGCCTTTTCTTCTGCTTGAAAGTCATCCGGTGTTTTATTTTGGGCACCTACTGGAACCATCCTATCCTGTTTTTCTATATGTTTTGATATTTTCTGCTGTCTTTGAGGCATTCAGTAGTTATTTTCCTTGTTTATTGATTGTAGATTTGTTTGTTTCATCCTGCTTTTTTGTTTTATTTGGTTCTGTCTGAGCAGGCGGGCTGTGTGTTCTTTGTTGTTTGCTCGTCTGTGGGCATGATACTTTTCACCTCCTTCTCCAATGGTCAGGATCAGTCACTCAGGTATGGTACAGCAGAGCAGGTCCAGCTGAAGGGGAGTTGCTGGGATGGGTTGTTTGTGGGACGTACTAGGGCCATCAGGGAAGATCAGGAATCAGTGCAGGGCAGGTTCCAATAGGCTGTCACTGTGCTGCTTGGGAGTGTGATGTTCAGTGCACAGTGCAGGTAAGCAGGAATCAGGGGGGATATTGTGATGTGGAGCTAAGATGGGTATGGGAAAGAGGAGAGAGAGGAGAGAGGAACAGGAGTTAAAACATACACACAAACAAAAAAGAATGATAAGGGAGCTTGCTATTGGAGTGGAGAGATGAGAGACTGAGAAATGGAGAAAAACAAAAATTAAGAAAATGGTAAAAGAAAAATGAATAAATAAAAATTAGAGGAAATGAAGAAAAAAAAAGTAAAGCCCCCACAGAGCCCACTGGTGTGGCTGCTAGGACTGGGGAAGTTGCTCCAGGCCATGAAGTACAGCCTGGCTAGAAGGGGTAGAAGTGTCACACAGTGCCAGGTATTCAGGAGACAGGAAGAGAAGGTAAGTATAGACAGACGAGAAACTGGAAATAAATAAAGACAAAAAGGGAAAAAGAGAGAGAAGAAAACAAAACAAAGAAACAAACAAACAAACAAAACCCCAAAAAACAACAAAAAAAAATCAAAATTAAAAAAAAAAAAAAAAAAAAATGCCCCCAGGGATGTCACTGTGAGTCTGTGCAAAGTAAGGGAGTAGCCCCCAAGCCACGTGGTACTGCCCGGCTGGAAGGGGCTCCCAAGCTGAGAAAAGAAAAAGAAAACAAAAAAAAATCAAATCAAAACAGAACAAATCAGTACAAACAAACAAAAAAAGCCCCGTGGGTCCACCAGTGTGGTGGCATGGGCCAGGAAGCAGTTTCACAGTCGAGTGATGTTTTGCAGCCTTTCAGGAAGAAACAAAGATGACACATGGAGCCAGGTATTTGAGAGAAAGGAGGCAGAGGTGGTGAGAGATAAGGAAGAAACCTAAAGAAGCGGAAAAAAGCAACACCAGCAACCAACAAATGGCACTCAGGGAGCCTGCCAGTGCAGGCGGGTGGAATCCAAGTGACACCGAGGTGAAGCTGGTGCTTCCCAGCCAAAAAACTGTGGCCGCAGGATGAGAGGAGTCCAAGTGGGGGTGAAAAAGGGTAGGTGGTTGGGAAAGCGTATATTGCTAGTTACTGGTTGTTCTGTCTCCTGCTGGAAGCTCCGTGAAGCTGCTTTCTCGTACCTGCTGTTCACTGATCTCTAATAGTAGCCCAAGATGGTGGATCAGTGCTGCGGTAGCTAACAGGGGCCTCTGCATGTATCTTTCCTCGCTCTGTGTTCTCGGTCAGTTTCTTATTCCATTCGGTGCTTGGCTGAGTTCTTTATCTCTTCATTTGATGCTTAGGGTTTCAGGACTGCTGTGTGACTCTATCTGACTTAGTTTTTTGGATCTTTGCTGTGGATGGATGCCGTGGTGCTTCTGTCAATAGTGCCATGTTGCCTAGAAGCCCCTGAAATACTCTGCTTTTGAACTATAATATAGGACATATGAAACTTGAGTCTGAACAGAATTTTAATTCAACCAGATTAACAAGCCTCCCCTAAAGAGGCTTAGACTGATAATGGAAAAGCAACTTTATAGCATTATGAATAGACCATTCCTCAGAGTGAAAAGTAGGTCTGTGGAAAGTAGACGCTAGATTGTGGATATCTGTGTTAGCGGCTCATATTTTCCATGGTAGAACATTAAACAGTTTTGGTTAGCTGGCAAAACTTTTCCCTCCAGCTGGCTTGCTGCCTTGCATATGTTTCTGCACTAAGCTAAGCCAGGCTCTGAGGCTCAGAGTACATTTCTAGACAGCTTGACTTGGCTGTTCCAGAAAGATAGATAAATTAAGCAGAGAAACACTCTTCTTCAAAGGTAGAAACAGAATAAAATACAAGAAACATGTATCATTTCAGTTGACTCTGGGAAGAAGGGGATGGATGTGAATCTTTGTGGGGAGGGCAAAGGAAAGAGTGTGGTAGGCTGGAAAATGGCTCTAAAATTGTCTACTTCCTAATCCATGGAACCTGTGAATGTTATCTTATATGGTAAATTAAGGATCTTGAGATGAGGAAGATTATCCCTGATTATCTAGATACAAACGTAAGTGTCCTTATAAGAGGGAGGCACAGGGAGATTTGACACAGAGCAGAAGGCTATGTGACAGAAGCAGAGGGAAGCAAAGTCAGAGAGAGAAGATGCTACTCCTCTGGCTTTGGAGATGGAGGAATATGTCTTGAATCAAGGAAGGCAAGGAATGCAACTTGAGATGTGGAAAAGGCAAGGGAAGAGATTCTCCCCTTGAGCCTCTGGAGGGAGCATGGTCCTGCTGACATCTTGTGGTGCAGTGGTTACGAGTTGGCTGCTAACAAAAGGTTGGCAGTTTGAATCCACCAGCTGCACCTTGGAAACCCCATGGGTTAGTTCTACTCTGTCCTATAGGGTAGCTATGAGTCAGAATCAACTCAACAGCAACGGATTTGGTGTTTTAGTTTAAGATTCATTTTGGAGTTATGGCCTCCAGAACTGAAAGAAAATAAATTCCTGCTGTTTTAAGCTACTAAATTTGTGGTAACTTGTTGGAGTAACAATATGAAATTAATACAGGGAGGTTCCCACCTATGCTAAATGTTTTCTAAGAAAAGTTGTATCAATGTAATGTTACATTAATACTTAGCGAAATATTTTTTAAAATTTACAAGATAATTATGGCCAAGGACATTCGTTTAACAAATCGTTCTTATTTAAATAATCCTAAGGTGATCTTGGAAACCCTGGTGGCGTAGTGGTTAAGTGCTATTGCTGCTAACCAAAAGGTGGGCAGTTCCAATCCAACAGGCACTCCTTGGAAACTCTATGGGGTAGTTCTACTCTCTCCTATAGGGTTGCTATGAGTCAGACTCAACTCGGTGGCAACAGGTTTAAGGTGATCTTTTTCTTTTCCACATCTAATTCACAAGCAGAAATCTTGTTATTGTAATATATAATCC
>NW_004444007.1:8445951-8468796 GCF_000243295.1 Trichechus manatus latirostris
CAAGAGTTGGAATAGTTCAAGCTTCAGAAGAAGGGATGGACAAGGAAGGGGGAGAGAAAACAAACAGTTTCTCAACACATTTTTATGCACTACAACTCAAAAGGAAAAAATAAACTTACTATATTTCATCCACTATAAGACACCCATTTTTCACATTTTAACACATCTGAAATTGAGATGCTTCTTACACTCAATGTAATTAGAAAGCATTATGTCATAATTAAGGAACTCTGGTAGCACAGTAGTTAAGCACTCAGCTGCTAACCTAAAGGCCAGTAGTTCGAAGCCACCAGCTGCTCTGTGGGAGAAAGATGTGGCAGTCTGGCTTCTATAAAGATTACAGCCTTGGAAACCCTATGGGAAATTTGACTCTGTCCTATAGGGTCACTATGAGTCAGAATCGACATGATGGCAACAGGATGTCATAATTAAATTGGCACTAATTTTTCGTTCTTACTTGTACTTAAAATAACGGCCTTACAATAAATTGTTTTTTTCTTAGTTGTATTTAAAATAGTAGTTTGTCTTACAATTGACAGTGTTTTTGATTTTATAAACTATAGTCATCACTGCATATTTTGAGGATCAACAACCTGTCATTGAAATTCACAAAGCAAACAAAATTTACTGGGCTATTTTTTGTTCTACTTTTTAACATTATGTATTATTTCAATCCTGAGCAGACTTCCACATATTCGAAGTCTTGGTGTCTTTCCTGCAACAGTGCAGACACTGTAGTGATTATTAAAATAGCATCATTAGTATCGAGGGTGGCATTTGTGCTTCCAAACCTGTCATATTCATTCAAAAAAAGTCTCACTCAAGTCCTCACCTGGACTATTTAATTCCTTTCTCAAAAAAGGAAACAGGTTTCTCACTGTCATTTCCTAGAAAACTTGTTTTGGCATTTGACAATGTGATGATGTGACTACAAGGAATAGCAATCTTCTCAGAGTTGAGACATTTGAAGTTACTCAAACAACGTGAAAGCCAGTATTTCAAACTTTCTGGTTAGGTGAGATAGAATGTTTCCTTTTTCCTACCTTTAATTGTATTCCATTATGACTACTGAGTCCACATGCAGCTTTTCCTGTTTCTGGCGTTGGTCTTTAAGGTCTGAGAAGAAGATGAGCTATACCAACCTTCACAGAAGGTATGATCAGGGTCCCAGAGCCAGTATTTACAAACTGTTGGCTAAATATCTTTTTTGGACACACTTGTATCATCTCTAATTTGCAAACGAGAAAATAAATAATTCCCCTGAGAGGAGAATCAGATTTCTCAAAGTTATACAACAAACCAGTGACAGAACTGATTTTAAGTAATCCATCATTTTTCACTAGTACCCAGTTCATCAAACACACTTGTAAAACTAGGGTCTTCTTCCACCTAAGATAGAACTCATATTAGTACCTATAAAAATGGTACCAAAGAGATAAATGAGGAAATTTAAATTTACCAAGAAGTCTATGGTGAAATAGCATTTTGTACAACAAGTGATTCTGACCAGAAAGATGAGAATGAAGTGTGGCAAAGTGGTTTAAAATACTGATTGGAAAAAGAAGGTGTTGACCCAAAGTATTCAGGTTGAGTAACAGTAGAGTATTTTCAACTTAACATCAGCCTGTAGGGTAGCTGGAGGAAAAAAAAAAAAAGAGTTACCGATATGTTTTCTGTTAGTTATGGTTTCCTTAAAATGTTTTAGAATTTTGGCAGATTGGTCTTTGTAAAAATCCACGAGTTTCCAAAACTTGGTAAAGCCAGTCATGGGGAGGGGTAAGGAGAGTAGAGACAGGAAAAAGAGGAGACAGGATACAAGCACTGAAACACATGTCTGACTTGTAAGTTTAACAGAAACAAGCAGATAATCACAAAGCGAACAGGGCACCCAAAAGGAAACTGCTTTGTGCCAAACGTTTGGAAATTAACTTCCAGATTAAAAAGTCTAAATGTGCATTAACATGAAAATGGATTTTTGCGTGAGCGGGACCATGTACCACTGGCTAACAGGGAAACATAATTTTACTTTTTCTAAATTCTCAGAGTGATTCTTAAAGAACTTCATCATTCTGAAATAGACAAATATTTTCCTGCTGCTTATTGAATTGTTTCTCATCACTCTTCAGTCAAACACATTTCTCCATCTCAAAAGACAAGATGTAAGTAAACATATTTAGGGCATGTGCTAAAGCAGAGTTTCTCAAGCTTGGCACTGTGGACATTTGGGGCAGATAGTTCTTTGTTGTAGGGGGCTGTCCTGTGCGTTATAGAATACTTGGTAGCTTCCCTGGCCTCTATACACTAGATGCCAGTAGCACCCTCCCCCGACTGTGACCACCAAAAATATCTCCAGACATTATCTAATGTGCCTTTGGAGAGAACATCATCCCTAAGTTGAAAGATACAACTCAAATCTGAAGTGAAGAATTGCTTTGTACATTGCAACTTTCATCTCTGTGTGACCAGCTAACAACGGGAAGTTATTTAATGATGAACAGTACTGCCTTCTTGTCCACTGTTAAAACCAGTTGCCATCAAGTCAATTCCTACTCAATGTGTCTCAGAGTTGAACTGTGCTCCGTGGGTTTTCAATGGCTATGAACTTTTGGAAGCATATAGTCAGGCCTTTCTTCTGAGGCACCACAGGGTGGATTCTAATAGTATATTGGAATTATACAGGTAACAGATGGCACATTTAATCATTTGAGGAGACTTTTTTTTTTCTTTAAACACTGTTTACAAAGATATGGGCAGCGTAAGGAAATCAAAAGAATGGTGTGGTAGCCTGGGGGTAGTAAGTAAATAGGCATTTGTGACGACCATCATCCCTAGGCCTGACGGGGAGAAGATAAGCGGTTACTGGAATTGAGAGAGAAACAGAGCCAGAGCAGGAGAGCCAGAGAGCTAGAGAGTGAGAGAGAGCAAGAGATATTTTCCCTCTTAGAATCTATTTCTTTTCATTTATTGCACTTATTATTTGTAATTATGTATTTGTTTATTTTTTTAAACTTCTGTCTTCTCTATCTGACGGTAAATTCCCTGATGGCAGAGAATATGTCTGAATTTGTTTCATAAATGTCTCCCCAGTGCTTAGCACAGTTCATTGCCCGATATTAGATAATCATTTTTGCAAATAATTTAATTAATAAAATCAGCTATTTTGTCACTGTACTTGTAATTAGTGTATCATAGGGAGAAATTTTGGTAGAATCTTTGTATAACTTAACGTATAATGTCATACTTATTGCCTAAGGGTTTATCAACAGCAAGAATATTAGGGGTTGCATGGTCAATGGGCAGAAGGTGGCAAGCTTCTCCTGCTTAGGGCATGAAGTATCTTTATGACTCTACGAAAGAAATAAAATATATAAAACGCATTTATAGAAAAGGAAAACAATATAATAATGAGAATAATATGATGATACAATAATAAGTAAATAAGACTACTCTAAAAAGTTTACCACTCTAAACCAGAGTTTCTCAACCTTGGCAGTATTGACATTTGGACTAGATAATTCTTTGTTGTGGGGGACCATCTGTGCATTTAGGATGTTTAGCATATTCTTGGCTTCTACTCAGTAGATTCCAGTAACACCCATCCAGTTGTGACAACCAAAATTGTCTCCAGACATTGCCAAAGTCCCTTGGAAAAACATGTTCACCCTGGTTGAGAACCACTGCTCTAAACTTATGTTTATCAAGCACCTCAGAGTTAAGAAACAAAAAACTGAACCACACCAAACAAAAGGAAAAAACAAAAAACCCTTACACAAGGCATTATCTCATTTCACTGTCCCAACAACCTCAAAAATCTCGTGAGGCAGGTTAGTGTTGTCTCTATTTTATACATAAAGAAAAGCAAAGAGGATGAATTAAGTGATCATTTAAATGTCACATAGTAAAAGGACAGCGAGGACTATGAATCCAGGTCTTTTAATTCCAAACTGTGTGCCATTTCCCCAAATCTATTCTGCTATCTCAGTAATGACACCCACTTGAAGGGTCCAGAGCAGAGATGGGCGCCATCCCCTGTGAACAGTAAGGACCCTGGGAGGTGAGTAGATAGAAACTATATCCCACATGACATGTATGACATATACGTTGACATATATGTATGACCTTATATGTTGTTATCCAATGATTCTACCAAAATTTCTCCCTATGATACACTAATTACAAGTACAGTGACAAAATAGCTAAGTTTATTAGTTCAATTCTTTGTAAAAATGATTACCTAATATTAGACAATGAACTGTGCTAAGCACTGGGGAGACATTTATGAAACAAATCCAGACATGGTGTCTGCCATCAGGTTCCCCGGGCTGAGCATCACCCAAGGTGTCCTAGGGGCCTGAGGCCTGATTTGGAATCCTTGAATTTATGGATATTTTTCTGGTGGCTGCTGTTTGAGTTTTCTTGACTGCATATTTCTAAGCCTGAGAAAATAATTCCCAAATCTGCCCTGACTTTTAATTTATGGGGAGACATCTAGAAGAAAGTGATTCTATCTAATTTTCTTTTTCAGTGTACATTTGTATTGATGTTATAATTTTTGAGAGCAGAATCAGTAGAAATCTTAGTGGTTAGTGTGTTTTTAGCAACATCAGAAGTCCCTGGGTGGTGCAAATGGTTTGCTCTCAGCTACTAACCGAAAGGTTGATAGTTCAAGTCCACCGAATGTGGCTGCAGAAGAAAGGCCTGACAATCTGCTTTTGTAAGATGACAGCCATTTGAAAACCCTATGGAGTGTATTTCTACTCTGAAACACATGGGTCACCATGAATCAGAACTGATTCAATGGCAATGGATTAGCAGCATTAAATTTGTTTTATTTTCTACTTGATCAGGAATGAGTTGGAGGAGATGCAGTGTCTGAATTAGCTAGTGCTGCTATAACAGAAATACCACAAGTAGATGGTTTTAGCAAACAGAAATTCATTCTCTCACACTTTAGGAGGCTAGATGTCCAAAATCAGGGTGCTGGCTCAAAGGGAAGGCTTCCTCTCTCTTGTTGGCTCTGGGGAAGGTCCTCATCTCCTTTCAGCATCTGTGGGCCTGGCTTCCTTGGAGATCTCCATTTGTCTTGGAATCAGTCTTCCTCTGGGTCTAGGAAGTTCTCAGAGCAGGGACCCTGGATTCAAAGGACATGTTCCACTCCTGGCTCTTATTTCTTGGTGGTAGTAGGCCCCTTTCTCTCTGCTTGCTTCTCTTGTAAGATTAAAGGTGATGCAGACCACACTCCAGGTAAACTCCCCTTAAGTGGGATCAGGGCTGTGACCTGAGTACACCTGAGTAGGATGTTGCATCCCACCATAATCTTGCCTCATTAACATAACAAACATAACCTAATCCTCGTTAACATAACCTACTCCTGCCTCATTAACCACAGGCAAAGGTCAGGATTTACAACACATCACAAAATGGAGGGTAACCACACAATTCTGGGAATCATGGCCTAGCCAAGTTGACATATATTTTTGGGGGACACAGGGAGGGAGAAAGAGTGTGACACAGAAAGAGAAACACAGTCACAGAACTAGAGAGCTTGAAAGAAAGTCAGATACAGATGGACAAAGAAAGACAAACAGAAAGAGATTCACTTGGACACACACAGAGCCAAAGAGAGAGACACAAAGACAAAAGCACTCAGACATGAAGACAGACAGACTGACAGACAAGCTGAGTCAGAAGTAAGAAGAGAGATGGGGGAGGGGTTGGGGAAGGAAGGCTGAAAGAAGGGAAAAGAGCCTGGGATATAGGGAATTGGAGGGAGTTTTCAAAGGTAGGGAGGAGGAGACTGGCTCTCCAGGGACTTGACCAAGTAACAGACCTTATTTCAATAATACTGCAGGCATCATTGTTGAGCATTTTGAGATCATTTCTCTCAACCTGAAAAGCACAATGAGTCTGTGCAATGCACTGAAAGAACTCTCAAACTCATCCAGATGATAACCCCTTGAGGACACAGGACATGAAAACTCCCATTTCCTTCTCTCTCACCTTCTGTCCCAATCTGTATTTCCCTCTGGCCCTACAAATCCAAGAGTAGCTGACTTAAGTCTATGTCAGGAAAGGGTTCAGGGCCCATTAGACAAGCTGCAAGCAGCTGTGCGCTGCCTGGTTGGGGGCGGGGCAGCCATGAGCTCTATGTTTGGGAAGGCCTCCCAAGTCTGCTCCCCCTCCTCCCTGCCCCGGGCCCCTCTGACCCTCTAGATTGAGGTACACAGCACTAAGGTGGCTACTATCCAGTTTATAGCACCACAATTGCAGTGGAAACCTGACTATGCTGAGAAGGGCTTTAGTGCTTGATCCACATAATATTTGATACCTCCCTCTGGATCAGAAAGCCCCAAAGTAAATGTCCAGGGTCCAAATCTTTTCTAACTGGCTTTGTGGCTGACAGCTGGAGCCAGCCATCAGAGGTTTGACCAGAATGCATGTATCTGACAGTCAGACCTCAGAACAGTTAACCTTCAGATGAGAAACTGAGTTGACACTGAACGTGGAGGAGGCAGTTGTCACAGTTTGTGATGAAAATAATTTCTGAATCTACAGCTATAGAGTCTACTCCCGAGTGATTTGTTCCACACACTTAGCAAATGCTGAAATCGAAATGTTGCCTAGGAATTGTCAGGAGCATAATTGCTGTTGGAGACAGAAATTTCAGATTGCATTATGGTAATGCACTGTTCAGTGAGGAGCTCACAGGTCTTAGAACCGAAAGGACCTTGTTGCTGTTGTTGTCATCTGCTGTCGAGCCAGCCCGTACTAATGGCGACCCCTGCTACAATGAAAAGAAACGCTGCCCGATCCTGAGCCATCCCCATTATCAGCTGTGGATCGAACCGTTGTGATCCTTAGGTTTTTCATAGGCTGACTTTCCAAAGTAGATTGCCAGAACTTTCCTCCTAGTCCATCATAGTCTGGAAGCTTCACTAAAACCTGTTCAGCATCATAGCAACACGCAAGCCTCCACTGACAGAAGGGTGGTGGCTGTGCATGAGGTGCACTGTCAGGGAATAGAACCAAATCTCCTGCATGGAAGGTGAGAATTCTACCACTGAATCACCACTGCCCCAAAAGGACCTTAGTGGTTTTCCAATCCAACTCCTTACTTTACCCAGAAGGACACCCAGGACTACAGAGGCTAAGGGACTTGTCTAATATCACACAACAATTTCGTGGCAGAACTGTGACTAGAACCCAAGTTTCCTACTCTTCACTCTGAGCTATTTCCACTTGGTTGTTGTTCGTTGCCATTCAGTCAATTCTGACTCATGGTGACCTCAAGTGTGCAGAGCAGAATTGTATTCCACAGGGTTTTCAAGGCTGTGACCTTTCGGAAGGATCACCAAGCCTTACTTCCGAGGTGCCTCTGGGTGGGTTTGAACCACCCATCTCAGTTAGTAGTCCAACACTTAACCATTTGTGCCACCCAGGGACTCCTGTTTCCACTTAGGATGTATAAATAAATAGTAACATATTTTAATAGAAATTGATGATTTTTGAAAATTTCCAAGTATTGGTCAAAGGAATACCAATGCACGAACTGAATGTTTAATAAACAGTGAGAATTAGAGATGGAGAAGAATCCAGCATTTAGCCTAATAGATGCACAATAAATATTTATTGAATGAAATGAATGGGGTGAGCTGTTAGCAGTCTTCTCAGGAGTTTTCCATTATATAAAACAGCCACTATTTAGTGAAGACAGCAGGGCTCACAACTCAAAAGGTGCCATTTTGAAGGGCATTTTTGTTATATAATTAGAACTAGTAGGAAATTCAATAAGCAATGCAATGCTGAAGATACAGGGCGCTCAAGAGATTAACAGATGTAAACCATATGTTACTACGGAAGGAAGCACACTCTGAGCAAGTGTGAGGCTCCACTGCTGTCCCCGCAGAGTGAAGCAAGTCCTATTCCCCAAGTCTCTTTATTTTGGATTTTCTCCCAAAGTAAAATATTCTTTTTCCCTGTAAAATTCAACAGCATAGACTACAAAGCCAGGATTTCTTAGGCAGGTTATTTGAAGAGAATTACCCTCCCCCAGTAGATTCCTCCCTAAATAGGGCATTTCATCAAATATGGGCACCAGCAAAATGGGGAAGGGGGCAGTGTCCTTCCTCTGAGTTGGGTTGCATTAAAAGGTTGAATGAACCAGATTATATGTCACATTTTTCAGATAACTAGATTCTCTGGGGAGTAAAGAGTGGTAAAGTTTTAATAGGATCTCAATGAATCTCTCAGGTCTTCTTGTATTTCATTGTATTCTGACCATGAATCATGCAGAAGTTCATCAGATCAGCTCATTTCTCAGCTGTGTTGCATCTTAAGGCCTTTGCTCTTTTGGCAAATCTGCGTGAGGTGATCTGTCTGTGGCTCCAGGTCGCCTGAGCATTTAGGCTGCTGTTCAGTTTACAGCTCCCAGAATATCTCCTTTTCCCTGAGGCTACATCATCCCGGCCTTTTGGTATATTGGAAGGACAGAGATATTGCAAAACAGATCTTTGAGCATCTCTATTTTGGGCTATAAAATTGCTAAGTGAACATAGAAAGCCAAGGGTTTTCCTTTACAATTGCTCCCTGTATTAGCACTAGCGAAAATAATGCTTACCAGGGTCATTTTTGACTCATCTTAATAAATGACAGTTTCAATCCAATAAACTTTAAAATGTAGGAAAAATAGCTTATTAAGACAGTTCAGAAGAAACCAAGCTAGTCACTGTATTAAACAGAAAAGGCCTACATATTTTAATTTGTTGATAAAACATTAGTTTAAAAATACCTTGGGGAATATCCTGACAATATATAGATCAGAAATTCTTATGTGATTCTAAAGGACCAAATTATAAAGCATATAAAAGTTCCAGATTTTTTAAAAGCTATACCCATTTATATTGCACAAGAACTAAACTTTACCAAGGCTTTTCCATACATTATTTTATCTAAGCTCACAACCTTGTGAGAAAAGTATGGTTACTAGCATATTAAAAATAACGAATGTTACAATGAAATACTACTCAGCCAGTTAAAGAAGTGAAGTCTTGATACATATCACATATGGATGGAGCTTGAAGACATTATGCTGAGTGAAATAAGTCAATTACAAAAGGACAAATATTGTATGACTTCACTTATATAAAAAGACAAGAACAGGCAAAGGTATAAAGACCAAAGTTTATTATTGGTTACCAGGTGTGGGAGGGATGGGGGAAGGAGGGGCTTATTGCTTATGGAGTACTGAATTTTGGCTTATGGTGATGGAAAAATCACATTGATTAAGGGTAGACTTGCACAGCTGATAAATATAATTGCTATCAATAAGTTGGGCACCTATAAAAAGTTGAATTAGCAAAAGTTGTGAGATATATATATTTACAACAATGACAAAAAAAAAAGTAGCTGCTGAGGCTTCTTATGTACAGCCAAACACCTCGTGGGATTTGGTTCCTTGGTTTGGAAGTTCAGGGTCATGCTTTCATGTGGCATCCCAGTTAGTTGGCCTAATATCGCACTTAATGCTTCTTGTCTACCTACTATTTTACTGTGTGGTGCCTGGGGTCTTAAAAGCTTACAAGAGGCCATCCAGTGTACAACAATTGGTCTCTATTTGTTAGGATCCAACAGAGGAAGAAGTAGAGTCAGGAATAGAATGAAGTAATGGAATTGCTTCCATGAACAACTGCCCTCTTTGGTATGAGACCAGAGCTAGGTGGTGACTGACTACCACTACCCAACATTTTGATCAAAGATTCTTAGAAGAATCGTGATCAAAAGAGGGAAAATGCAGAACAGAATTTCAAATTCTCATGGAATCCAGTCTTTCTGGAGCCATGGAGCTGGATGAACCCCGGAAACTATTGCACTGAGATAATCTTTAAACCTTAAACCAGAAACTACCCCTGAATCTTCTTAAAACCAAACAATAGTTTAGCTTAACTAGTAAAGAAGGTCTGCCTTGAGCATTGTGCTCTTTTAAGATCTGTCTATATGGGATCAAACTGACAACAGCAACTTGAAAAACTAGATAGAAACTTAAAGGTCAGTAAGTTTATGTTAATGGGGGAGGAGCAACTTGGAAAAGGAGGGTGAGAAGGGTTGCACAACTCAAAGAATGTAATCAATGTCACTGAATTGTAGAAGCAGAAATTGTTGAATTGGTATATGTTCTGCTATGTATACTATCAACAACAACAAAAATAAAATAAATTATAAAAAAAATAAGGAATGTGAATATCATAAAGATTAAGGGATTTATTCCAAGTCACACAGTAGGAAGAAACAGGGTAGGACTTAATCTTCTAATTCAAGCACTGAAGACATTAAAACTGTTTTTAAAAAAGTATCTTTTCTAACAAGTTGTCTCTTAAATGCTTGATCCCTTAGCAACGATTTTATATTTGGGGGTTCTTTTTTAAAAAAAAAAAGACCTATTATCAAATTATATAGAGCCAGGAAATATTTTTTTAAAAAATTGTATTTATGAACCCATAAACTCAGATCAGAAGATAAACTTGGAAGTTATTTATCTCTTTGTCATTTAATTGGATTGCTTGTAAAGCATCCCAGAAGATAAGAATCAATATTCAAGCAGAAGTTTAAACAGTACATAATACAACAGGAGCATTGTTTTACAGAATAAGTTGGATACATATCTAAGGATCACAGTTTTAGAAGATTCTTCTATTAGTCAATTTACTATCATCTATACGGTTCCATATTCTTGCTGTGCCATTTTCTCAAGGCTTCTCCCTCTGGCAGGCGTTCTATTTCCCCAGCTACCCCTTTTCTGCACTTATCCTTAGCCTACCGTTGTTGTTAGGTGCTGTGGAGTCGATTTTGATTCATAGCAATTCCATGTGAGAGTAGACCTTCCCCATAGGGTTTTCTAGGCTGTAATCTTTATGGGAGCAGATTGCCAGGTCTTTCTCCCATGGAGATGCTGGCCGAGTTTGAACTGCTAACCTTATGGTTATCAGCCAAGTGCTTAACCGTTGCACCACAAGGGCTCATGTAGCTTACAGTTGTGATTCTCAAATTTTAGCAGGCTTCATAATTGCCTGGAGGGCTCAATAAAGCACAGGTTGCTTGTCTTCACCCCTAGAATTTCCAAATCTGTAGGTCTGGGGAAAGAGGCTCAAAAATGTTTACTTCAACCTGGTTCCCTGGTGACGGAGATGCTGCAGGTACAAGGCCCACATTTTGAAACCACATATTCTGTGTGTTTCTGGTTCTTTCCACTTCTTCAGTTGCCTTTTGGTTCATTGGAAAGACAGAAATTTTGTTTCAATTACCCAAAGTCACTGAGTTCATTTGCCTCCTGTCTTAGGCTGGGTTCTCTAGAGAAGCAAAAAAAATCAGTGGTTTTATTATATATATATAACATTATATATATAATATATGTACACACACATATATATATGTGTGTATGTATATATACATATGTCTGTGTATATATATACATATATAGAAAGAGAGAGAGAGAGAGATTTATCTCAAGAAAATGGCTCATGCAGTTGTAGAGGCTGACAAGTCCCAAATCTGTGGGTCAGGTATCAGGCTGGAGGCTTCTCTTGACTCATGTAGCTGCAGGGGCTGACAAACTGAAGATTGACAGATGGCAGTCTGCTGGTTCACAGCCTGTGGAGGCTGACAAATCCCAGATCAGCAGGTAAGATGGCAGGCTGCTAGCTCAAGTCCCAGGAACTGGAGGTCTAATGATGATTATCTGAATGCAGGACCCAGAGCTAGTAAAAGCCAGTGAGCTTTGCCAGAACATCCATATATATTGGATGCAGGCCACACCCCTGAGGAAACTCCCCTTACAGCTGATTGGCTGAGTACATCAGATTACATCATGGAGGTGATTACACTATATCATAAAATAGAGGATGACTACATCATTACATAACTGCCAAACTACATCATTGTACAACTGTCAAAACACAGAATCATGGCTCAGCCAAATTGACACACAACCTTGACCATCACAACCCCCAAACATCATGATCCGGTAGAGCTGTAATGGCTATTCACAGAGGAAAGATATTCTCCTTTACCAAAAAACAGCCTATTGCTGTTGAGTTGATCATGGCTCATGGCGACCCTATAGGACAGAATAGAACTGCCCCATAGGGCTTCCAAGGAGCAGCTGGTGAATTTGAACTGCCAACTTTTTTGGTTAGCAGCCGAGCTCTTAACCACTTCACCACCAGGGCTCCTTTATCCCTTAGCCTCCTACCAAGGCTTGTGTCCTGCTTTCAGTGATCAAAAAAGACTTGAGAGAACAGCTTTGGAAAATAAGTTCCTAAACAAAATGAGTTGAGATGGACAAATATGTATGGGATCTTTGGGATAATGCATCACTTTTACCTCTTTACATTCAGAGATATATGATGAATTACTCCTTGTTTCCAGTATGGATAAACAAGATGTTATGCAGGTAAGGAGGTGTTGGAATCATTGGAGTGATTCTTCCTAGTGCTCACGCTCAAAGTAGTTTAGTCTCTTTGGAAATGAAACGATCATTTGAATCCATTAGTGTAGCCATTAAAGCAACAGACGTGATGCATAAAGGCTAATCAGGCTAGGACTGACATTGGTGGAGCTGGACTTAGTCTTTTTTTTTTTTTAGCAGGTTATTATAATTTATTTAATTTAACAATCTAAGAAGTTTGCAGCCATCAGCAGTTCCAGTACAATTTCAGGAGCAATTGGGATTTCAGGAATCTCAGTGCAGCTGTTAGTGTAGCGAAACTTGTAGGCAAAATACACGCATACTTTTGATAGCACATGTGAAACGATCTCTCTAAAACCGACCTTGTTGGTTTCATTCTCAGCAAACTGACCTGGGCCACTATCGTTGCTAATGTTAATGCATGTTCTCTTTTTACAATAAACTCATAACCATCAGAACATATCAGTTTGACATACATGGAATCAGGGCCTTCACAGCCGCCATAACGTAAGTTTTCTCCTCTCCATCCGTTATGCTCTTATGAAATTCTACTTAGCTTCCACAGGAACTTTAGTAGGTTCTCATCAGTTCTGTAGCCACTGAAGCCACCACAGCTGGGCCCCTGCGCACTGCCCCTGCCCCTACTCCAGGGCAGCCTCACCACCCCCTGGATTTAGTCCTAATGTAACATCTGAAGGCCCAGCCATGTTTTCTTTGGTGGTAACAAGTCTTACTGATTTTTATATCAAAAAGACTCTTGGCTTCTGAATTTGACGTGCTTTCACTTGAATTGTGTAAAACAGAGTTCATTTAAAGGGTATTTTATTTGACTTTTTTAACTGAGCATCAATCATATGCCCAATAATAGAATCAATATTTGAAAGATGTGGCTCCTGCCCTCTGGGAATTTATATAAAAAGTAGACATGGCAGGACAACCTTAGATATTTTTGCTACATAATTGGAGCTCCCTGAGGAAAGTGAATTTCATCACATGTTCTGTAGAAGATTCTTTGGCCCAGGCCCTTTCATAAGGGATTAACCTTCAGACGCATTTTCCTTCACCCACCAGATGTGTGTTTGTCTTGCAAGCATTCTCGAATACTTTATATAGTGAAGTAACTAGTGGAGCAGAGAATCCTTTCTCTGTCCTAAGGATCAATTTTTCTATGTGACTATGAAATTCCTAGCCACAGGAGGCTAGTATCTGTGTGTTTCCATGGATGGTTAGAGATGTCAAAGAGGCAAATGAGGACCCATAATGCAAAATAGGCAGCAGTCCTGGTTAAAAATAAATGAAAACATAGACAAAATAATTCCTCTTCCAGCCTTTGCATTTGCAACACTGTCAGCTGTATTCTCCATATACTGGCTTGAGCTCATTAATCTTTAAACACATTAATTATCACTGCTTTGACTGACTCTCTGGGATATTTACATGCTGTAAACAGTTCTGATATTCTGTGCAAACACGTACTGTGAAGGACCCCTTGGGTTTGACATTGCTTTTCCTTACCAAACATTTGTTCTTTTGCAAACCATAAACATGACCATTTTCTTTATACCTTTCTCCTGTGTGTGACAAAAATAAAGATACATATCTCATGGGGAAAATATATTAAAGTGTCTTCCCTCCATTCTGCACTGTTAAACTATAATGAGTAAACTCTGGCCCTTTTTTGAGTACTACCAAGAGAGCCTAATTGTCTCTTAGGAAGGGAAACCCTTTGGACTTATTTATTCCTCTAATTAATATGGCATCTGCAAGGCATATGTCCACTTTTTACCACCATTGCAACCACTTTAGTCCTTATTAACTTATTGAAAACCAACTCTACCACCTCTGGTCATATTGAGGAGGGTTCTTCCATCTCAATGCATCTAAATCACACAAAGTATACTTATGGGCAAGCGATCTTCTGAAAGTAGAAGTGTGGGGGATGCTAACATGGACCATATTTGTTAACAGGAACTTCCTCCTGGTGAATGAGGGAAGCCTAATCCCATGGAAGTATGGTTTCAATTTTTCATTGAAATTACAATCAAACAAGTTGCCAGCACACATTTTCCTTTGTCAGATGTTTTCCTGATGGTAGATTTGGAGTACCATTGGGCCGGTTTATATGCTTTGTCCTTTGCTAGTGTTGCTACAGATATTTCTCTTTGTTTTCAAATTAATTTAATCCTTTTCTGCAAGAGGTGGATACATTTGATATACAGTAGTACCTGACAGGAAAATGTCTCTTCAACCCTGACTTTTTTTGGAATGCTTTCTGATGGGAAGGATGACACATCACTGGCTCTTCTTCAACTCTCTGTAGGGAAACATGGTATGATAAAAGTCACAAGAGCCAAGAGCCTGCAATTTCCTGGTTTTCTGGCACTTATTAAAATTGTATTCATCAAGGTTGACTCTTGGCTGCTGGTTGTACTGGTTCTCCTAGAAGGAATGGCTTCTAGAGTTTTGTTTTGGGACCAGGAGATCCTATGAACACTGTTGGACAAAGTAGACTCACAAAACCACAGTGTCTCAGGGGAGCTGAACTCGAGTTGGAAATCATTCACCTGCTTTCCTTTGAGCAAACAACGTCAGAGGGAACTAGCAAAGGATAATAAAGACCAGTTGTTTTGATCTCTGGTCCCACTACTATGTCCCTAATGGATGAGAATCTACATCAAAGAAGCTATAATGGCACTGGGAATTGACCACTTTTTTGTTTTCAGCCCATTGCCAAGCAAAGGTGTGATGGAAATTGATTTGGCCTAAAGCTCTGGCCATGTGAATCTGTTGACAACTGCCAAAGGTTACCATCTGGACTAAATCATCTCTTTCCATATCTTTACAGGTATTGCTTTCCATGGTGACTGTTTAAACTGGAGAGGAGGTGGGTCCTAAAAACAAAAATAGTTTAACTACTATTAATTCTATTGAAGTAAGATTGTTTTATTAAGTACTTAATGTTGTATAAAGAAAAACCCGTTAAATCCATTGACATCAAGCTGATTCTGACTCATAGAGATCCTATAGGACAGAGTAGAGCTGCCCCATAGGGTTTCCAAGGAGTGGCTGGTGGATTCAAACTGCCGACCTTTTGGTTAGTAGCCGAGCCCTTAACCACCGCACCACCAGGATTCCTGTATAAAGAAAAGACCCACAAAAGATAAAGAAATGAGATATAGATTAATACGATTTTGTGAAGAGAGCACTAGAAAGAGAGTAACAAGGTCCAGACTCTGAAATAATGTATGAGTTGGTGTAAGACATCTTTGGGCACCAGTATTCTTTCTCATCTATGAATGTTGCATCACCAGAATCATAGCACCATTGAATCTTAGGAATGGAAGGGACATTGGAGTAATAACGTCTCTGCGTATCTCAGTGTTGTTGTGTGGATCAAACAAATATTAAAGCTATCTTTTGAATTTATTTTTCCTTCATTATTGCTAAGCGTCTGTCACACCCCATTGGACCAGTGACAGGGGTAGCTCCAAGGGGCACAAGATGGATTCCGAAAAAAGAGGCAGTAAAACCAGGCTGATCAGACAAGACTTTATTAGGGAACTTACATACAGAGTTCATCGCCAGAAATCTCCAGAAGGACAGTGAAGCACAGTCACCCAGGTAGGGGTCCGTGTACAATAGTGAGGAATAGGTGTTCGTATACTGTATCATCTAATGCTAACGTTGAGGGAGAACAGTGCCCCCGTATGCAGGGAAGTCTAAACAATGATTAATGGGGTTGTCTTTGTACCAGTTAATGGGTTTCCATTGATGGAAACTTACTTACCATGAAGTAAGATGTTTGGTGTGTTTTTTCCTGGTCCAGGTCACTGTTCAGTAAGGTACTCTGGTTCTTCTCCAGAGTCTTTTGTGGACCAGATTCATCTTGTATTTTTCAGGGCCCTACCAGTACCCACTGTGTAGAAAATACTGTGAGCTGGACCAAGAGAACACTACTAAGGTGAAGAAGACATGATCCTTCCCTTCAAAGAAGCCCATCTTCTTACAGGGAGATTTACTCTTTTTTTCATGTAGCTATTCCACAAACAATTATTTCATGCATTGTGTTAGATATTAGAAATACTAAGATAAAAGAGCAGAGCTTTTGTCTGGCTTCAAGGATCTCTTTATTTTACTGGGAGAGACTGATAAACAGTTAAAAACTGTAATAAATACTTAGAGAGTGGAAAGCCCAGGGAAATAGGTGAGGAGGCGGGGAATCAACAGATGCTTCTCAGAGGAAATGAGGAGTGCTTTCAGTCCTATATGTAAATAATGCAAGAAGTGAATGAAAGTGTGATTTTCATATGTGGTTTGGAGGTTGGAGATGAGGGGAAGATGCCAACTGGCATTCAGGAAGAAATGCTTTTAAAAGACCTGAGACACCTTCTGGTCATCACAGTACCTGAGAATAAATGGAAGCTTTTTTCTTTTCTTCTTCTTCTTTGTATTTATTGAGTATTCAGAAATATCTTGGATTTCATGCAGAAAAGTTTTCAAGGGCTTCATTCGAAGCCACTTCTCTTAGTGCCCTGCTGAGTTTCTAAAATAGTACACAGAAAGAGCACCATCACCACCACCACCACCACCAGTGCTATTATTACTACCGTCAGCGTCACCACAGTCACCACCATCATCATTGGTATTATCACCACAATCACCATCACAACAATCACCACCACCACCATCATTAGTGTTATCACTACCATCACCATCACAACAATCACCACCACTACCACCGTTAGTGTTACATCACTATCATTACAATCACAACAATCACCACCACCACCATTAGTATTATCACTACCATCACCATCACAATTACCACCACCACCACCATTAGTGTTATCACTACCATCACCATCACAACAATCACCACCACCACCATTTGTATTGTCACTACCATCACTGTCACAATCACCACCACCACCATCATTGGTGTTATCACTACCATCACCGTCACCACAACCACCACCACTACTCTATAACCATTACCATCAGCAACAATCACTAATACTGTCAATAGTGCTACCATCACCTCTATTAGCATTGTAACTAGAATTATCCCCACAAATGCCACCACAACCACCACCACTAGCACCACTAGCACCACTATCACTATAACCACCACTCCCATTCTCATTCCTGCCATATTTTCCTAGACCCTCTCAGGCATCTTAATGGCTATATATGCCCCAGGTCAGAATTCTTACGTGTGTGAAATAAGTGATATTGGTAGCTGTTATTAAGGTCAACTAACCACTACCACCAGTTGCTGTTGAGTCAATTCTGACTCATGGTGACCCCTTACATGTCAGAATTTTCAATGTCTGATTTTTCAAAAGTACATCACCTGGCCTTTCTTCTGAGGTGCCTCTGGGTAGACTCGAAGTGCCAACCTTTCAGTTAGCAGTCTACTGAAAGTCTTTTTCAAAATGACTAAAGAGAATCAAATTTTAAATAAACTTCTCCCGAAGGGAACAAACAACAATAGCACATACGGCTACCTTTCATTTAAGGACCCTCAACATGTGGAAAGATATTTGGAATTTCCTCTTTGGAGCAGAGAACACAGGATAGCATAATACTTATGTTGATGACCTTGTATGACTCCAATACTTAATTATATCATAGGAAGCCTGTTATTTCTAAAGACTACAGTTGAGGCAGAAAATAAAAAGGTAAGAGTTTCATAGTTAAAAGTGTATTATTGTTTCTGCCAGTTTTTATATATTGGAAGGTGTCATGGACTGAGTTGTGTCCCCTAAAAATATCTGTCAGCTTGGCTGGGTCGTGATTCCCAGTATTGTATGATTGTGTTATCTGATGTCATTTCCTTAGGTGATGTAAACTCTATCACTATTATGAGATTATATGTGATCTCCTCATGTGTTGTAAATTCTATTACTGTGATGAGGTTTTACTGATGAGGTTGACAAGATTAGTGACTTAATGCAATCTCTTTTGAGATATAAAAGAGAGAAGCGAGCAGAGACACATGGGAACCTCATACCACCAAGAAAGCAGTGCAGGGAGCAGAGCGTGTCCTTTGGACATGAGGTTCCTGTGCAGAGAAGCTCTCAGACCAAAGGACGATTGATGACATGGACCTTCCTCCAGAGCTGACTGAGAAAGCGTTCCCTTGGAGCTGACACCCTGAATTTGGACTTGTAGCCTACCGGACTGTGAAGAAATAAACTTCTCTTTGTTAAAGCCATCCGCTTGTGGTATTTCTGTTGGAGCAGCACTAGATGACTAAGACAGCTCAAGTTGGAAAGAGGTGTGCTCCAAGACAGAGTTGATGATGGAGGTAAAGAAATGGATGGGTGTAGTGGTTTTCAAAACTTGCTCCTGCTGCTGAAGTTCAGAAAATTGTGTTTTATAATTAAATTTGGACCTTTCTTTTTTCTAGGAGAAAAATGATTATACAATTTGTATGTATACAAAAATCACAATCACAGGCATCCTTGGGAGTGGGGGGAGAAAACTGTTGAACTAACATGATCAGTTCTTTCCAATGTTTCTTTAATATTTGCCACAGCTTCTTCAGTTGTTTTGTCATCTCTTAGCACTCATTCATGCCATTCAACAAACATGTCTTGAGTTACCACTATGTCATACTGCCGATGAATGCTAGCTCTTGAGGACACCATGAAGACTATGCTTCAGTCTTTGCCTTGAATTACTTGTCACCTATTGGAAACAATAGTGAGCAGGTACTGGCATTCCAGATGGATCATGGAATTCACCTGGTACAATGGAAGCACCTAAGAGGAATGTCTAAACCAGGCTTGTGTTGATGAAGAGCATGGTCAGAAAAGGAGGTCAGGATTAAATATCATCTATTCTGTCTCTTGAAGTATGGAAAGGATTTTACCACAACAAGAGGGTGTGGGAAGATAAGGAAGGAGAAGGGAGCATGTTAGGCAAAGGGAATACTGTGTGAAAAGACAAATGTGTATAACAGAAAGCATAGTTTGTTATAGAAACTGCTAGGCAGATCAATATGGTGGGGATATCACACTAGAGAAATAGTAGACTCCAGAGGTATATAAAAAAGTATATGAGGAAAAAGAAACATTGAGAACATTTTATTTGTTAGCAGTTGTATTTTTGTTTGTTTCATTTTCTGGTTTTTTTTTTTTTTTTTCTTTTTCTTTTTGTTTCCTTTGAATTGGGGAAACAAACAAACAAACAAATGCACTCATGGCTTTCTGGAGCACTTGAATACAGCCAGTTGGTGCAATACCAGAATTTCATGAGAGTATGCATCTAGAACAACTAGGCTAGAGACAAGATGTTTAAATCTGAGTTTGGAACAAGTTCTAACATGGAATTAAAGGGAATTGGACTGAAGGCAGAGTTAGAGAGGAGTTGCAATTAGGATGGTAGAGTGGTAGTGGGTTTGTAAACATATTTTGGAGGATTTGTGTGTGTGTTTTCTGTTGTGTGCCCTCTGTTCTCTTGTGATTCAGATCCATTAAACACATACAAAATGAAAGACAGACATTCATAATGAATTTCTAGGAACTATTAGAGGATAATGGCAGAATCCTGGTTTTGTGCATATTTTATTTTTACTGTAATTACAAAAGCAGGGAAAAGAAGGCAATATTACTATTAGAAAATAAATACAGAATTTCATACCAGAGAATGTGGGGCCCTAATTAATGAGCTCTGAGAGTGCAGTTTTAAAAAGCACTTTTGTAAGATATTAGGCATATTTCCACTTATTCTAAAGAGAACTATAATTTCTCTGACAGAATGATGATGTATAATTGTTTGTAAAAAAAATAAATACCATGATGTATAGCTGATTTTCAAGACAGTTTCAAAACATTCCCTAATTTTTTAAAAAATGAAAAGTAACTATTTTCTTATTTAGTTGAAATATTATTTCTCTTCTTTTTTTTATTTTTTGTTTTTTTAAAAATCTGTCTTACTATAAAAAAAAATCAAGATTCTCTGAAGATGTTTTAACTGCCAGAGGGAATGGCTTAGAAATCCAAGTATTAGCTTCAGCACACATAAGTTTCCTGGAACAACAACCTCAAATCCCAGCAGTTGTCTTTTCCAATTGCCAAAATAAGGTCAATAAAACCATAAAATTTCTCTACAGCTGTACACACATATGCACGCACACAGTCCAAATTTATCATTGTGAATTAAGTGTAAAAGTACACACTGAAACAGATTATTTTTAGGTCAATCTTGGTAAAACATACACTATATTCAAGGGCCCGAAAAGTTAATAAGCTTTTACTATAATGTAATAAGACAAAGGACAATACTTTTTGGCTCAAAAAGAAAGTTCCTACTGATTTTATTTAAGACTTTTTTTTTTCTGCCATAAAATAAAAAAAAAAAACAAACGAAAAAGCAAATTTAAATTGGACAGACTTTTAAAATATGGACTGGATGCATGATAGTCACTTTGAAAAGCCAATTGTTTCTTTGCTCTTTACATGTAAACTAACATATTCTGTCAGTTGCTTTTTAAAGATTAGTAGTAAAATTTAGTATTGCCTGTATGGCATTATTTCACCCAATTCATGTCAAGATCAGAGAAGAAAAATGGCAAATAATCTATTCCAGTGGCAGCTGTTGACCAAGTTTATTTCTGTTAATCATTTTCTTTTTGGGAAATTTTATCCTTAATACATGAGTTTTAGTGAAATTTTAATTCAAATTTAATACCTTGGAAGAATAACAAGGAAAGGAAAATAAAATTTAATATGCATCTATTGTGCTAGACACTGTGGTATATGCTTTATATATATATATATATATATAATAGCATGTACTTTTCATAATAACACTATGAGGCCTTTGTTATCAAATCCATTTTATTGATGAAGGAATAGAAGCTCAAATAAGTTAAATACATTGCTCATGGTCATCAGCTAATAACTGGTAGATTTGGGGTTGATATATTTAAGATTTGGGATAGATTTGAGGTTTGTGTATTTAAGATTAGATCTCTGGGTGGTGCAAATGGTTTGTGCTTGGCTAGGAACCTTAAGTTTGGCAGCTGGAACCCACCCAGCCAAAGAAAGGCCTGGCAATCTTCTTCCGCGAAGACTATGGCCAAGAAAAACCTGTGGAGCAATTTTACTCTCTAACACATGTGTTGCCATGGGTGGGAACTGACTCAATGGCAACAGGTTAGGTTAGGTTATATTTAAGATTAGAGGTATATTATGAGTTTGTAATCAGATTTCTCTGACTCAGTTGACCTTGATATTTTCACAGTGTTACATATCTAGCAAAAATAGTGCTGCATTTTCTAAAGTTTAATGTAGAAATTTTTTTTTTGCTTTATACATCTTAACAGAGACTTAAGTAAATAAAACTCCAAGTTGAATCTCATTTACAAATCTGGTACTTTATCAAGACTATGAATTTCCAAAATCCCCACCTGGGATCTTGTTGGTAAGACTCTAATAGCATTTCATTTTTAGAAGAATGATTCCAGAGGGTTTAACACACACACACACACACACACACACCATTGATTCTAACCTGATTCAGAGGGTACAGAATGCAAGCCCTGAAGGAATAATTTTTCTGCTTATAGAATTTGATCATAAGGAACTCTCAAGTCATATTCAACTTCTGAAAGACTAAAAAAAAGTCTTTTCTTTTTTTGTTTTAATTAAAACCATACATTTTGTTTTTAAGAACAGGAAATTTGGAAATTGATTAATTCATACCATGGTCCAATTATTTTAAGGTATGTGGAAGAAACGTGTAGACTAGGGAGGAATACACCATTATAGTTTTTCCACAGGATGGGAGTTGCGGGGAGTGTATACGAAGAGTCTGGTTTGTCCAGCCGGCTGTGTTCAGTCATGTGCTGTTCCGTGGGATACATCCTGGAAAATTAGCCATGAGATTCACTGAAGCTAATCTGATTCGTGATGGAAGCCGCAGGAGAGAATATGAAAGGTAGGGTTGGAAAAACCTTTATGAAGGAAATTTCCCTCTCATTGTAACTGTTCCAAACTGCCTTTTGAAATCACATATACATTTGACAATCACTTTTTGAACTGGGAATAAAAACATAAGCAAGACAGAGTCTTCTTGTAAGAGTCCACAGTTTAGTGGAAGATATGTATATATACACAAATATGGATGTGTGTAGGTGTACTTGTCTCCCTGGGTGGTACAAAATGTTCATGCATTTGGCTGTTAACTGAAAGGTTGATGGTTGAAGTCCACCCAGAGATGTCACAGAAGAAAGGTCTGACTACGTACTTCTGAAAAATCAGCCATTGAAAACCCATCTACTACTACTACTACTCTGAAACATCTGAAGTCACCATGAGTTGAAATCGACTCGATGGTAATTGGGTTTGTGAGTATATATATATATATATATATAT
>NW_004444007.1:8468896-8520898 GCF_000243295.1 Trichechus manatus latirostris
AATCCACTAGCTGCTCCTTGGAAATTCTATGGGGCAGTTCTACTCTGTCCTATAGGATTGCTGTGAGTCTAAATCGACTTGATGGCAGTGGGTCTCTCTCTCTCTCTCTCTCTCTCTCTCTCTCTATATATATATATATATATGTAGTCCCTCAGTTAAGATGCATTTAAGTTATGATGAACTGCACTTAGCATGGTCTTTTTTTTGGAACATCTTATCATTGGTAATATCTACTACATACAGTGTTGCGGTGGGTAATTTGCTGATATTATCACACTCAGACGTTCACTTGCAGATGTTCTATGTTGTGGTTTACTGCTCGAAACACTGCCATATATATCAGGCTATGACAAGTAAAATAAAAAGAGGTGAGCAGTTATTGGAATGGAACCCATCATAAGTCGGCACTAACTGATGTAATCAAGGGAGCCTGTGTATTTATTTTCCTACAATGTCATTATAGAAAAAACATATATACACATATGATTTTATAATATTTTTTCTTTAAGATGAAAAATATAAACAAACACTACATGACTATCATATGAACAAATCTACTCCTATCAAACCTAAATTTATGTGAGCCAATCATTCCTGCCTGCTCCCCTACCCCCAGAATTTTCCCTCTTATTCTTCTTCCTCTGAGAACAGCACTGAGACTGGCAATGAAAGAGTAATCTCAAGAAAGGTTAATCTCAGGCGACAAGATCTGGCTCCTGAAGCCCAGATTTTTCACCCAATGCCAAAATTGAAGTATCTGAATTTGATTCAACCAAGGGAGCTAGTGCATTTTTTTTTACAATGTCATTATAGAAAAAAAAAGTTTAAGCATGAGAATATTTTTATATGTAGAAAGCTGTTTGAAGCTGATAAATCCTGTAGGATGCCTGTAGGGAGGGTAGGAGGAGATAGTAGGAGTATAAGTTGGAGCTATGCTTCATAAAGTCCTATTAAACCAAGTTAGGGATTTGGACTTTACCTTGTAGTTGGTAGAAAAACTCTATTCTTGCCTTCCTTCAGTCTGTTCTTCCCTACGCTGTCAGAGGGACCCTTTAAAAAACAGTGAAAATTGCATCACTCAACTTCTAAAAACCATCCAATAGCATGCGCTTGAAATGAAATTCTAAGTTCTTACTCTGGATTACAACTTCCTACGTGACCTGGCCTCTGGCCACTTCTATAGCTCATTCCCTTCAATTCTTTCCATCAAGCTTTCCGGTCCAGCCACATGGGCCTCTCTGATCCTAGAACAGGCCAAACATGCTTCTGAAATAGGGTCTTGGAACTTGCTCTTGCCACTTTAAAAAGTTTTTTTTTTTCTTTTCCCCCTCAGATATCTGTATTACTTGCTTCCTTGCTTCATGTTGGCTTCTGCTCAAATGACATTTTCTCAGAGTGGCCTTTCTTGATCATGCAATCTAAAATGGTACCCTCTCACCCTGCTTCATCTTTGAAAATCTCTCTCATCAATACCAGAAACCATATTATCTATTTATTATTTCATTTTTATTGTCTTTCCTTGACTATAAATAGACCATTGTCTTTTTTGCCCACTGTAATATTCTCAACCTTTAAAATAGTGTCTGGAAATAGATGCTTAATAAATATTTGTGGAGGAATAAATGAATTCTAAGAGGTAAGAGGAAAACTAGGAAACAGAATCTAAAAAAGAAAAAAGCTTTAAAAATGATAAAATTTAAATTGTCAAGAGTGTACTGAGTTAATTAATGGAGAGGGTAGGGGCCTTATTTGGTTTTCTTATTTCTCCTTATAGTGATTACATCTACTACTTCAAATAAGCTCGCTTGTTACTCCTGCTCACGGTTTCTCTTTTTCCATCTCTAGCTCCTCAGATCAGCTGTGAAGATCTTCAGGAAGGCTTTTCTCCTCCACTTAACTAAGCCATTTTCCTTATTCTCTTCAAATCCCTTGGAAGTCTTTGCATTTCCTGGGAAAGAAGCTAAATGAATTATGCGTAATTCTGTGTAAGGATAATGAATACAAATAATTAGAAAAATATTATAAAATTAGGAATAGTCATTATAGAATATCAAGGGAGTCTATACAATACATATATGTCAACAGGCAAATCGCAAAGGATTAGAATTTCCCACATCTTGCCTAGGTTTTATTTACAATTGTAAGTTTTGCTTTATGAAAACAGAAGAGTTCTCTTACCTATGATACTAAAGATTATGTTATTAAATGTTAGAAACTTATGTGCTGTATAATCATGTACTATATGTATATATATATATATAGTGATGGTTAAGGCTGTGTGTCAACTTGGCTGGGCAATGTTTCTCAGTGGTTTGACAGTTATGATGTAGTTTGGCAGTTATGTAATGATGTAATCACCTCCATGATGAGATCTGCTATGAGCAGCCAATCAATTGAAAGGCGTTTTCCTTGGAGGTGTGGCCTGCATCCAGTATATGCGGACATTCTGGAAAAGGGCTTTTTCTTGCTCTGGATACCACAGCTGGCTCCTCATCTGACGTTTGGTTCTTGGGATCTGAGCTAGCAGCTTACCTGCATATCCTGGGATTCGTCAGCCTCTGTAGCCTCTGAGCATTGGCCTGCCATCTTACCTGCTGATCTTAGGGATTGGTTGACCTCCTCAGCCTGTGAGCCAGAGGCCTGTGTCTGACCTGCCAATCTTGGGTTTGCCAGCCCCTGTAGCTGCATAAGTCAGGAGAAGCCTCCAGCCTGATCCATGGGCTTGGGGCTTCCAAGCCTCTACAATCCCATGAGCCATTTCCTTGATATATATAAATCTCCCTCTCTCTCTGTTGCTGTCTCTCTGTCTCTCTCTCTGTATATATACTTCAGTAATTTTGCTTAAGACATTTGGTACTGAGAGTGGTTCTAGAGAATCAAAATTGCAAGGATGAGTTTTCTAAATTGGTTCTTAAGTCTGGTTAGTCTTAAAGATGTTGATAACTCTGATTCTAGCAGTAAAGAGGGCACTGCTAATCCATGACATGAGGTGGCAATAGAAATATGCAAAATATCACCACTAGTAGATCAGGTGTTGATGAGATGCGAGGCCCTTGGTGACTGCATGTTTGATACCTTTCTACAATTTGTCAGAATGAGAAATATAAGGAAGCTGATTGACTGGTCCTACTTTCACTAGACAAAGTGGTGAAAGAAAGAGTTGAGCTCAGGGTTTCAGAGTCACAGTTCAAGTGTCACATAAACGAATTCAAAATTTCCACTTGTGCCTTGAAACTCTTATTTCTTGTAGTAACAAAGCTGATATTGCCAAAAAACAAACCCAGAGTCTTATTATACGAGTGGCTAATTTACAATGCCAATTACAATCCAACCTCAAATGATGTCTGAAGTTAAAGGGAGGGCATTAATTGGGGAGAAATGGGATTCTGAAATTTGACATGGGTACATATTGGCAGATAATCAGTGTTATAGATTGAATTGCATCCCACAAAAATGTGTGTCAACTTGGCTAGTCCATTATTGTGTGATTGTCCACCTTTTTGTTATCTGATGCAATTTTCCTATGTGTTGTAAATCCTACCTCTGTGATGTTAATGAAGTGGGATTAGCAGCAGTTATGTTAATGAGGCAAGACTCAATCAACAAGATTAGGTTATGTCTTAAGTCAATCTCTTTTGAAAAATAAAAGAGAGAAGTGATTAGAGAGATACGGGGACTTCATACCACCTAAGAAAGAAGAGCCAAGATAGCAGCAGATCCTTTGGACTCTGGGTCCCTGTGCTGAGAAGCTCCTTGACCAGGGAAGATTGATGACAAGGACCTTCCCCCAGAGCCAACAGAGAGAAAGACTTACCTTGGAGCTGGCACCCTGAATTCAGACTTCTAGCCTCCTAGACTATGAGAGAATAAATTTCTGTTTGTTAAAGCCATCCACTTGTGGTATTTCTGTTATAGCAACATTTGATGACTAAGACAATCAGGAAGCTGGGGACACTGAGCCCCTAAATTCCGTTGAATCACTCCTGACAACAGAACCAGCCTTCTCACTCCCATTTGAAGAGATTACTCCATGTTTGTCTGCTAAGCCACCATCCCCAGAGAAACCATTTGTCCCTCCATCCCCATCTGATGAGATTAACCCAGTGTGTCTGAAGAGCCTTTGTCTGAGTCACCCTCTGGGGAAGTGTCTGAGTCATTGTCTAGGGCATCACCTCAGGCAGATGCGTTACAAGACGTTGCTGAAGGCTCTTGGAACACATCCTTACTACCTATTTTTGCTTCTAGACCCATAACTAGACTTACGTCCCAGTGAGCCTCAAAAGGTGAAGTACAAAGTGTGACACAGGAGGAGGTATGCTACACGCCAAAAGAACTGCTTGAGTTTTCTAATATGTACAAACAGAAGCCTGGGGAATATATGTGAGAATGGCTATCAAAGGTGTGGGATAATGGTGTAAGGAACATAAAGTTGGATCAGTCTGTGTTTATTGATATGGGCCCACTAAGCGCAGATTCTTCATTCAGTGTATCAGCTCGAGGGGTTAAGAAAGGATCTAATAGTTTATTTGGTTGGTTTGCTGAAGTATAGATTATGCGGTAGCCCACACAAAAATAAGTTGAAGTGTCAGACCGGCATTGTTATACTGTAGAGGAAGGAATTCAAAGACTTAGGAAAATCGGCATGTTAGAGTGGATTTATCAAGTAAGACCCTCAGACCCACACATGGAGTGCCCAGAGGACACACCTTTTACCAAAACGGTGGAAAGTCAATTTGTAAAGGGAGCTCCAGAACTTGAAGACTGCTGTGATTGCTATTTTATGTAAGTTAGATTTGACAGTGGGAACTGCCCTAACTGAATTAAGACACTTAACTACAATGGGGCTGAAGGGACCCTGTGGCGTTAGGGGACAAATGGCAGCACTTAATCGACAAAAACAAGGTGGGCATGGTTACTGTAATGCAGAGTGGAATCAAAGCAATAATCAGAATAATCTGACTCGTATGGACTTATGGCATTGGCTACTTAGTCATGGTGTCCCTAGGAGTGAAATAGATGGGAAATCTACTAAATATTTACTTGATCTGAACAAGCAGAAGAATTCCAGGTCAAGCGAACCACAGTCTAACTAGAATCACCAGAATAGAGAGTCATGACCCCTCAATCAGTTCCTTGACTTGAGCCACTTTACAGACCCACAACGTCTTGAATGAAGGGGAAGCTGGGTCCCCTTGAGGAAGGACCCCACTACACTGTCAAAAATTTATACTGTTAATCTTTCTCCCAGCCTTCCCCAAAGGGATCTACAGTCCTTTACAAACAGTGACAGTTCACTGGGAAACAGGAAATAATCAGACGTTTTGGGGATTACTGGATACTGATGCTAATTCCAGGAGACCAAAATGTCACTGTGGCCCACCAGTCAGGGTGAGGGCATATGGAAGTCAGGTTATTAATGGAGTCTTAGCTCAGGTTTGGTTCACAGTGTGTCCAGTATGTCTCCAAACCCATCCTGTAGTGATTTCCCAAGTTCCAGAATGCATAACTGGAATGGTTATACTCAGCAACTGGCAGAACCCCCACATTGGATCCCTGACTAGTGGAGCAAGGTCTATTATGGTAGGAAAAGCCAAGTGGAAGCCATTAGAACTTCCCCTACCTAGGAAAATAGTAAACCAAAAGCAACACCTCATTCCTGGAGGGAGTGTAGAGATTACAGCCACCATCAAGGACTTCAAGGATGCAGGGGTGGTGATAGCCACCACATCCCCATGGGCCTGAACTGCTATCATGAACTGGGTGTTGTCTGACCCAAGAGTCATAAAGCTGAACGTGCTCAGCAAAACTCTATCATTAAATGGAAGTGGTATATATGAGATCAGGCCCCAGCAGGACCTGAAGGCACAAGTAAGTTGCATGAGGAAGTGGCCCAAATGCCCATGGTCTCCACTTCTGTCACATTATCTGCCCTCTCCTAGCCTGCACCTATGGCCTCATGGGAAGTTTCTTATGATTGGTTGACTGAAGAAGAGAAAACTCGTGCCTAGTTTACAGATAGTTCTGTACATTATGCAGGCACCACTCAAAAGTGGACAGCAGCAGCACTACAGCCCCTTTATGGGACCTCCCTGAAGGACAGTGGTGAAGGAAGGCCCTCCCAATGGGCAGAACTTCTTGCAGTGCACCTGGTTGTTCACTTTGCTTGGAAGGAGAAATGGTCAGATGTTCAACTGTATACTGATTCATGGGCTGTGGACAATGGTTTGGATGGATGGTCAGGGACTTGGAAGGAAGATGATTGGAAAATTGGTGACAAGGAGTTATGGGGAAGAGGTATGGGAATAGACTTCTCTGAATGGGCCAAAGAAGTAAAAATATTTGTGTCTCATGTGAATGCTCTCCAAAGGATGACCTTGGCAGAGGAAGATTTTACAATCAAGTGGGTAGGATGATGCATTCTGTGGAAACCAGTCATACTCTTTCCCCAGCCACATCTGTCATTGCCCAATGGACTCATGAACAAAGTGGCCATGGTGGCAGGGATGGAGGCTATGTATGGGCTCAGCAACATGGACTTCCACTCACCAAGGCTGATTTGGCTATAGCCACTGTGGAGTGCCCAATCTGCTAGCAGCAGAGACCAACACTGAGTTCCTGTTATGGCACCATTCCTTGAGGTGATCAGCCAACAACCTGGTGGCAGATTAATAAAATCAGACCACTTTCATCATGGAAAGGGCAGTGTTTTGTTCTCACTGGAATAGACACTTACTCTGGATATGGATTTGATTTCCCTGCATATAATGATTTTGCCAAAACTACTATCTGTGGGCTTACAGAATGCCTTATCCACCTTCATGGTATCACACACAGCATTGCCTCGGATCAGAGGGCTCACTTCACAGCAAATGAAGTGCAACAATGGGCCCATGCTCATGGAATTCACTGATCTTACCATGTTCCTCATCATCCTGAAGCAGCTGGCTTGATAGAATGATGGAATGGCCTTCTAAAGACACTATTACAGCACCAGCTCAGTGGCAATACCTTGCAGGGTTAGAGCAATGTTCTCCAGGAGGTTGTATATGCTCTAAACCAGAGTCCAGGATATGGTGCTGCTTCTCCCATAGCCAGGATTCATGGGTCCAGGAATCAAGGGTGAAAATGAGAGTGGCACCACTTCCTATTAACCCTGCTGGTCCACTGGCAAAATTTTTGCTTTCTGTCCCTTGACCCTATGCTTTGCAAGTCTAGAAGTCTTAGTTCCAAAAGGAGGAATGCTTCCACCAGGAGACACAACAGTGATTCCACTGAACTGGTTGTTAAGAATGCTACCTGGCCACTTTGGGCTCCTCATGTCTCTGAATCAACAGGCAAAGAAGGAAGTTACTGTATTGGCTGGTGTTGTTGATCTTGATTACCAGGAGGAAATTGGATTGATATTATATAATGGAGGTAAAGGAAAGTATGTCTGGAATATAGGAGATCTCTTTGGATGTATCTTAGCACTACCATGCCCTGTGATTAAAGTCAATGGAAAACTACAGCAACCCAATTCTGACATGACAACTAATGGCCTAGACCCTTCATGAATGAAAGTTTGGGTCACCTCACCAGGCAAAGAACCACAAACTACTGAAGTGCTTGCTGAGGGTAAAGGGAATATGGAATGGGTGGTGGAAGAAGGTAGTATTTCTAAATACCAGCTATGACCACGTGACCAGTTGCGGATACAGGAACTGTGATTGTTATGAGTATTTCTTCCTTGTATACGTGCACCAAATATTTTTGTTTTCTGCAAGATGTAAACAGGCATTGTCAGTTGTGTGCACATTAGTTTGTATCATGTTAGGTGCAAGTATGATTTTATAATTGTCTTTATTTAGAGACTGTGTATGGTTTAGGAGATGTGTACGGGTGCCAAGCTGGCAAGGGATGCACTATGTGTTAAGGTTGTGTGTCAGCTTGGCACTGGGCTGTGATAGTCAGTGGTTTTGCAGTTATTATGTAGTTTGGCAGTCATTTAATGATGTAATCACCTCCATGATGAGATCTGCTATGAGCAATCAATCAGTTGAAAGGACGTTTCCTTGGGGGTGTGGCCTGCATCCAATATACGTGGACTTTCTGGCAAAGATTGTGGGATTTTGCTTGCTCTGGATACCACAGCTGTCTCCTCATCTGATCTCCAATTCTTGAGACTTGAACTAGCAGTTTACCTTCCGATCTTGAGATCTATCAGCCTCCGGAGCCTGTGAATGAGAGGCTTGTTGTCTGACCTGCTTATCTAGGGTTCACCAGCAAGTACAGCTACGTGAGTCAGGAGGAGCCTCCAGCCTGACTCACGGACTTCGGATTTTCAAGCCTCTACAACTGTGTGAGCCATTTCCTTGATATAAATCTCTCTTTGATTTATATTTAAATATGTATTTATATTTGTAAATCTATATGATTTATATTTATAGATATATAAATCATATGTATGTATATATTCACATGCTTCACTGATTTTGCTTCTCTAGAGAACCCAGCTTAAGACATATATATATATATATAAAATTTTTAACACCTATAGCTATGCCTTGAACTGTAATTTTTGAGGTAGCTTGTTTAGTTTCACATAACTGTATTTAGGTGATCAGGCTCACTAAACATTTGAAATTTATGCTTTCAAAAAAAAAAATCAAACACTAATGAATATGTCTGGTGTCCAAGATTCCAGAGGTGTTGCAACCATGACTCACTGATGTGATTGTCTTAGTACAGTTTCTATTTAAGCTTTGGTAATGTATGAGCACATGCTGTTCTCTTATGAGATTTATGTATTCTGACATCATCATCAACCATCTTTTGTTCAAATTCCCTGATGAATGTGCTTTGAAAATCTTAATTAATCAAAAACAAAATTTGTTCATAGTTCCTGATGAAATTATATATAAGTACCCTGAAAATCTTAATTAATGGGAACACTGATTCACTCGGTGATGATGTGTTGCCCAATTGCAAATTATCTATTAAGCCTGTCAATGGTGTTCTGAGTTGTTATTTTTTGATACATTTAATATAGTCATTATTAAAAATAAAGCAGGAAAGTAGAGAAACACTGCATAGAGATTTGAATGATATTAATTTTCTTAATTACTGGAGACCAAGATTAAAAAACCTCTGCTCTCCGACTAAAGAGATTATTTGGTTTTAATATTGTCTCCTTTTGATAAGTATTCAGTATTATCTGTAGAATATGGGTTAACTTTAAGGCAGTAACATTTCCAAGAGGTTATAATTCAATGGACCAGGGAATTAGAACATTGGCTGCCAAGGATACTCAGAACCAAATTCAGTCTTCACCCATCTCTGCTCAGGTCTTTAGAGCATATATTCTTGACCTCTAACTTTGCCACTTATTTAATGTTAATTACTGAGTTTATTTTCTCTTTGCCACAATTTATTTCTTGATATATTTTTATGCAGTTTTGGAAAAAACATTTCAGTGAGCTTTTTAAAAAATGAGGGGTCGATTAAGAAACAAATCAAATATTCAGAATGTGTTATACTTGTTAGAAGGCATGTTAAGGTGTGCTTGTTTATGGTAATGCTGCTGTTTGAGCATCCCAAAAAGTGGCATTTCTATTTCTTGCTTGAGTTTGGAAACAATTGAGAGATAGATGCAGGAGTCAGAGAGAATCAAAATATCACTTTTAAATATTGGAAGGGATAGCTTAGCTCTGCTAGCCAAACTGCCTTGATAATATTTCCTGCCCTCTCCCCTTTTAATCTTAACCCTGAAACCACCTACCTAAGATGAAGTTGAACACAGAGAGAAGATGCACCCAGTATTGTTTTCTTGCAATTTGCCAGAACTAAGGGGTAGGAAGAGACAGAATCTGTTACTTCCAGACTTTTGCTAGATTAACTCCATCTAATTGAGAACCATGACCAATGATAGTCATTTAACAAGTAGGTACTTCACTCTCCGCTTCTTCTATATCTAAGGGGATCTTTTTCAAGAGGGAAACTTCTAACATGACTGAGATTACTTTGAAGCTATCGTTTGTGGTATAACTACTCTATTTGGAATTTTGGCTTTTAATAGTCATAGTCTGGCTTTTTTAACACTAAAAAAATACTTTCTCTCTCCAAAAATCTAGATCTAAAATTGAGAGCTTTGCAATCTAAGATACGCCACGGGTCTCACCCCGTCGGGAGCAAGGGACAATGAAGAAAACCAAAGACACAAAGGAAACATTAGTCCAAAGGACTAATGGAACACAACTACCACGGCCTCCACCAGACTGAGTCCAGCACAACTAGATGGTACCTGGCTAGCTCAGACAAGGATCACAGTAGAGGGTCCCAGACAGAGCTGGAGAAAAATGTAGAACAAATTCTAACTCACAAAAAAAGACCAGACTTACTGGCCTGACAGAGACTGGAGAAACTCTGAGAATATGGTCCCCAGACACACTTTTAGCTCAGTAATGAAGTCACTTCTGGGGTTCACCCTTCAGCCAAAGATTAGACAGGTCCATAAAACGAAATGAGACTAAAGTGGCACACTAGCCCAGGGGCAAGGACAAGAAGGAAGGAGGGGACAGGAAAGCTGGTAATGGGGAAACCAAGGTCGAGAAGGGAGAGTGTTGACATGTCGTGGGGTTGGTAACAATTGTCACAAAATAATATGTGTACTAATTTTTTAATGAATAGCTAGTTTGTTCTGTAAACCTTCATCTAAAGTAAAAGAAATAAAAAAGAATGTATACATAAACAATAGTAGCACATTTTGTTTTGTATATTTTGTATTAGTAATAACCATCTGATTTTTTTTACTCAATATTTTATTTTAGAAATTTATCCATGTTAATAGCTTATTTAGTATTGCATGGTAGGTAGATCTCAGGTCATTTTGTATTCCATTGCATGAATATATCTGTATTTATTTAGGCATAGTTGACCTCTTTTATTTTTTAAATATATAAATTATATACAAATATTTATATTTTAAAAATATTACCCACTGTTAGTACACGTATGTGATTAAGTGATAAGTATAGAAAAAGATAATGGAATAAAAACTATTATTTCACTTAAAAAATAAAATAAAATTGAGAGCTTTGACTTTGAAGACTATTTCCTCTTTAAGAATTATAAAAGCCACAAGAGCCTGTTTTAACACTCACGGTCATGAATTGACTCTTTGATTTTGGCTCCCTTGAAGATGGTGAGTATAGAAAATGATTATCATTCTCTGAATGTTGGTATTGGTGATGGAGTGGGTAGAATGGAAATTAGACTCAACATGTAAACCTAAAGATTTTTCTATGAGTAATGGCATAACTAAAAGCAATGAGATTTCTTTTAACTCCTTCCTTGTTCTAGCTAGGCTTCACCTGATTAATGTTCCTGTGTCAGTTATATTAGATAAGTGAAGTGTCCTCATTGTAACATTATTTTTCATGTTATAGTGGACCATATTATGGATTTGAGTTGACCATCAGGAAAGTCCAAGGTAGCTCTGGTGTTTCAGAATCCATTTAATCTAAAAATTTCAATGTACTTTGCTTTAATGAAGTAAGTCTTATAATATATGGGCTGTACTGTCTAATATGTAGTTACTAGCCACATGTGGCTATTTAAATTAAAATCAATTAAAATTAAATAAGATTACGCAGCTCCTCAGTCACACTAGCCACATTTCAAGTGCTAAATTCCACATGAGACTAGCGGCAACTGCATAGGACGGTGTAGATTATAGAACATTTTCATCTTTGTAGAAAGTTCCAATGGACAGCATTTATCTAGGAGCTATTATTATTGCTATTTACAGTTTATCTGTGAAGAGAAAAATTATGATCTGCTTCCTTGATTATTATCCACTTCAACTGGTTTAAATCAATTTTAATTGCTCAGATTTGAGATGCTTTTCTGAAAAGCTATGTAATTAGTGGAAGGAACATTGGGTACAGAACTGGGATAACTCTGGTTTGTCCCAATCATAAACTCATGGTTATATAATGAAAATAATTTGATTTCTTTAAGTTATTTTCACCTATGGAAAATCATGTTTAGAGGATAATATGAAGTCAAAAGCTTGGAAACAAGTTTGAATTCTAAATAAGGGACCATATACTTGCAAATTATTACTAACAATTTTAATCAATATAGCAAGAAAGAAAAAAAGCTGACACAAAAATATTAATTTAAAAATGCAGAAAAACACAATTGTCTAAAATGAAACTGAAAAGCTATATATACCTATGCTGATAGTTTTGTGGATGAGAATCAGCACAGAGCCAATTCCCAGAAGGCGGAGATCAGTCATATCCCCATGTTCCCACTTCCCTAGCATTTTTGACACCAGTCACCCACAGAGCCCTCTGTCTCTGTCTCTCTCTCTGTCATAGCCACCTGGGGCTAGGTCAGACCATACAAGTTACAAAGACATCGTTCTTGAGTATGTTAATATGCTCATAGAAATCACGGAAGATATTATATTTATGACTACCAATTTTATTACATTAAAAGGATAAAAATCAGTATTGTCATAAGAAAGAGATGCATGAGTGAGTTCTAGGAAGATTCCCAATATGGAGGTGCCGTGTCTCAGACAGGGCATGTCACACTCTCCCTTTGCTGACTAGCAAACTCTCTGAGCCTTTAGTGTTCCAGGCTTTTATCGGCCAGTCATGCTTTATAGGCTAAACCATGCCGCCTGAGGCTAGTTAGTATCAGCCTTCCAGTTGAGCCTTTTCTAGTCTGGCCAGCCCCCACTCGCTGGCACAAATCCTCAGCTGTGGCCTGGAAGTCCCAGACCAAGGGTCCCCAATTACTCCAAGGGTTATTTCTCCAGAGCCAAGGACAAAAGCCACCTTACTTATGGTAAAACTAGGCCCTTTACCTGAATATAATGTGTAAAAAATTTAAGACCTAATTGTTAGGATTTTCCTGATATTAACTACCAACACTTTGAATGCCCAACAACGTACTGTGACTTGGGAAAGTATAAGCTGGTGAAAAACAGAGGACCCCATTCCCCTTTTGGACTTTTGACTATTGCAGCTGTCTGGAAATGTGAGTTGGAAAGTTGGAATGGCTAAGATAAGAATTTCAGTGAAACGGAAAAGCAGCCATCCCCTCCTTGGACTGAGTTTAAAGAAACTGAGGACTCCTGCTTACACAATCCCTGGATGTGAATCTGTCTCTCCACAGCAGGTTTAAGTGACTGAAGAGCTCAGATCTGACACATTTGGGTGGATCTTGGCAGACGCTAAAAAATGTGGCCTTGGCGTCCAGTGCTGGGAGTGGGAGTTGGGCTCGTTCTGTCTTTACTTTCAAAAAATCACTTTTATAAGTTATCTTCTTGCAGTGAATGCTCTGCTAGTTCAACCGTTATAACCTTCACGCAAACATTAAAACATATCTTTCTTTTATCGTGTAATTCAGTCATTTCCAAATTCCAAATATCAACTCACCCTCTCCTCTCGTTCCACCACCCATTTTCTACAGCATGGCTCTATGGAGAATAGATGTTTGGCTTCCTATCTGATGATAGTGCTTGGACCTGCCTTCTTCCTTCCCCCTTCTCTTCTATGCACTAGAGCCTTTATTGAAATGACCAGTCCCGGAGGATTTGGATCAAAACACCCCTGCGCATCCAAGTATTTGGGAGTTAAATTTGGGTATAAATTGTTTCTAGGGAATGCTCAACTTTTGCCTTCATGACCACAGAGGCATTTCAAAGTACACATAAGGGGAAAAAGGAAAACAAGTATGAAACTTCCTGGAATATAAAATAGCATAGTGGCTAAGACTGTAAATGTTTGCATCCAGATTGCTCTATGCATTTCTGTTTGGCCTTGGGGAAATTACTTAACCACTCTGTCCCTTGGTTTCCTCATCTGTAAGCCTACATTACTGAGTTGTTGTCAGGATTAAGTGAGTCAATACATGTAAATTGCATAGAACACCTAGTAAGTGCTGTAAAAATACAATGACTACCTAAATTTCCCATACTGAGACACTTTTGAGGATGAAAAGGGACATCATTAATAATTATGCTAAGACAACAGCTGTAATGTAATTATAAGCCAGTTGCTGTTGAGTCAACTCTGACTCATGGCGAATCCATGTGTGTCAGAGTAGAACTGTGCTCCATAGGGTTTGCAATGACTGATTTTTTGGAAGTAGATCACCGGCCTTTCTTCTGAGGTGCCTCTGGATAGACTCAAACCTCCAAACTTTTGGTAGCAGCTGAACTCATTAATAGTTTGCCCTGCCCCAGGACTCCCAGTGTAATTATACATGCTAGGTATTATTATCATTAAATTTTACTTGAAAGAAAACTTAGATTTTCAAGAAGCCAGGTCTTCCTCAAATGGCAAATTTATTGCTATAACCCTCCCCGATGATAAAAGTGCAAAATATGGAAAAAGATAAAACTACACCCTGATGTAATAGGACTTGGGAGACATGAATTCAACTGGGCACAGGGGCATACAATAATCTGTCAATCTTTGAGATCTCAGAAGCAATGCTTAGAGACGGCAGGAGGACCTTCGCACATTTTTATGCAAATACATGTTGCAGAGGGTAAAGGGTGGGACCCAGAAAACCTTATTTGAATATGAAGTTAAGTTAGATTCATAATGGGGCAGCCAGTTATCAAAGCCAATAATGACAGCAAAACAGATGTGAGACAGCTGGAAGAAAATTCCCAAACAAAGTTACGTGGGAGGTTACACTTTCCCCCAAAGCATTTTAAAGCCATCAAATGGTATATGATAACTCAGACTTTCTCACATGTCACTTGTTAAACATCATATTTTTGTGCGAATAAAGCAAGCCTTCTACCTTCGTTTGCCAACCACACCCTCCCCCCGCCCTCCGCAAGGTATTTTCGTAAGCATGATATGTTTTTTATTATTTTTTTTCAGCAACATGTAGAAAAATTTGGCATAGCAGTGTTTATGAAAACACCTTGGGGGTGGGGAAGGTAAGGGTGCAGTTGGCAAACAAATGTAGAAGTCACCGCGTTATTTGCGTTAAAATACGGTATTCTGTTTCATTCTGGAATAGTCCAACCCCAGATTTCATTCATATGTACTTCATTCTGATCATTATTTAACAGTGACAGCAAATATTTTTCTGTCCTTTCTTCCTAGCCCTCCTATCTAGCTTACAGACCCTTTCTTGGCACTTGGCAGAAGAGGGAGAACAACTTTTCTTAGGTGGTGGGGATGATGGATAGTAATGAGACAGGCAGGGAGTCAATGGTCCCAGAACTGAAGGAAGAAATGATAAGTCTATAGAAGATGCCTAATCAGGACAAGCCCATACTCTGCTAAATAAAGTCTGATTGAGCAAAGCCAAACACCATGCTTATTATTTTAGTTTTTTTTTTTTTTTTGCCTTGAATATGAAATATAGAAAAACAAACCGACAACGGAAGGTGAGGTTTAAGTGTTGCGTATGTTTGAAGATAAGTAAGTGCTAAGTGCGGAGTTTGAGTCCCAGAAAATAGCAAAGGAGACTTTATGAAATTTTAAACACCAAAGATTAAGAAAAATGTTCGTTCAAACTATTGAAATTTTAGTGGTTACTCATGAACATTTCTTAAGTTACAAATTCTGATGTTAATTGGATAATCTAGATCATTTGTGTCTAAAATAATATGACTCATAGTAGCACAGATTCAGTTATATTTTAGGTCAAAACATGCTCCATTCTTGGCAAAGTTAGAAACTAGAGAAATTAAAAGTCTGATATAACACAGTTCTTTAACATTAGTCATTGTATTAGTTTGCTAGGGCTGCTGTAACAAATTACCACAAACTGTGGTTTAAAACAACCGAAATTTATTCTCTCACAGTGCTGGAGGCTAGAAGTCCAAACTCAAGGTGTCGTCAGCAGGGCTGTGAGCTCTCTGAAGTCCCTTCGGGAGAATCTGTTCCATGTGTTTTTGTAGCTTCTAGTGTTGCCAGCAACTCTTGGCCTTCCTTGGCTTGAGCTGCATTGCTCCGAGCTCTGCCTCCATTATTACATTGTGCTCTCCTGTGTGTTTGTCTCTGCGTCTCTTCTCTTCTTATAAGGACACCAGCCATTGGATGAGGGCCCACCCTAATCCAATATGACATCATCTTAACTTGACTACCTCTGCAAAAACTCTATTTCCAAATAAGGTCACATTCACAAATATCAAGGGTTAAAACTCCAACATATATTTTGAGAGGGCACAATTCAACCCACAACAGTCATGTACCATAAAATAACATGGATTGTATGCTTATTATATGCCATGTGTATGCCAGATGCTCTTCCTTTTGTTTAAGGGTATTTTCTCATTAGATCCTCACAACAGTCCTATGAAGCAGGTACCTTTATTGTCTTTGAGGTACAGGGAAGTTGGTTGCCCAGGGTCTCACAACTAGTTCCTCACAACAGTCCTATGAAGCAGGTACCTTTATTGTCTTTGAGGTACAGGGAAGTTGGTTGCCCAGGGTCTCACAACCATTAAGTGGAAGAACAAAAGTCAAACTCCTCCAGACCCTATGTCTTTAAGTCCTGTTCAATTCTGACCTTGGCACGATTACCAAAAAGGGGTTCAACTCTGAACACATATCTTAGATTAATGCTAAATACTTATGATTTAATATATGGCACAACAAATCACCTAAAGGCAGGATGCGACAAATATCCTGCTTTTGTTGATCTGATTCACAACCCTAACATGGCTTTAAAACAATTTGTGTGTGTTTATGAGTGTTTATATATTATTTGTGTCAGACAGAAATAGAACCACATATTAAGTATCAGGACGAAAGCCAAGTAAACTGAAGATGTCAGAAGTAACTAAAAGCTCAGAATGAATTATATCGGTTCTTTAGGGCACTCTCTGGGGTATTTATAGAGCATGTTTCCAGTCCAGCTATTAAAGCAATAAACTCCATCACATAAATAAGTGCAGCAGTGCATAATCCTTATCCTGTGTTGTCTGAGAAATAGTTTATTTTCAGAGAAGCAAATCTTTTACAGTTGACATCAGATTGTAGTCTATTGGAAGGTATACACTTAGATAAGCAAACATTTTAGCTGATTAGATGGTCTACAACAGTATATTTAGAACCATTTCCTTAATGTAATTTTATCTCTCAGCCCAGTATCTGTCAGAGATAAAAGCAGAGCTGCTCTGGATGAAAAGGAGAAGGAGTAGGGGCCTGGAGCTCCAGTAGCTGGGTCTCCTTTTGACCCATGCATTTAGGGAGCCCCCAGGGCACCTACATTACCTGTCTAGGACACCCTACTACACAATTTTAAAAGATGAACCTACAAAATACGTGGAAACAACATCAAACTTCAACTGAGAAGACTGTAGAATTTAAGGGAGATAAAATTCTAACTGACTTTATTTAGGGCTATATTTCATTGCATTGCTACATATTCCCAAACCGAAGCTCTATGTTGCTACAAAGAAATTCAATTATGTCCATGAAAAAGAAAAGCTTGTTAGTTTAACCTCTTTCTGAAAAAGTGATATTATGTATCATTAATAAACACTATTTAAGCCGATCTTCAATATCACTGATGTCTTAGTCATCTAGTGCTGCTATAACAGAAATACCGCCAGTGGATGGTTTTAACAAAGAGAAGTTTATTTCCTCACAGTCAAAATAGGCTAAAAGTCCAAATTCAGGGCATCAGCTCCAGGGGAAGGCTTTTTCTCTCTGTTGAGCTTCTTCTCTTCAGTGTTCCCCCAGACTAGGAGCTTCTCAGCGTAGGGACCCCAGTCCAAAGGACGCGCTCTGCTCCTGGCACTGCTTTCTTGATGGTGTGAGGTCCCCCTGTCTCACTGCTCACTTCTGTCATTTATATCTCAAGAGATTGCCTCAGGACACAGTCCAGTCTTGCAGATCAGGTCCTGCCTTACTAACACAACTGCCACCCATCCTCCCTCATTAACATTATAGAGGCAGGTTTACAACATACAGGAAGATCACGTAGTACCAGGAATCATGGCCTAGCCAAATTGATACACACATTTTTGGGGGGACATAATTCAAACCATGACAATGGAGGTGTAAGATCTCCATCTGCATTTTATGGAAGATTAAACAAGATTAGTTTGAAAACTCCACCTCTGAGTCTCCTTGGGACTTTGAACTGTGGGACTTACAGCCTCCTAGGACTTTAGTTTTAGTTTTCTAATGTAAACTTGGAACATAGTATATATTTTTCACTTTAAAGTTAATAAGAAGAGTTGGGTGGAGCCAACATGGCACTATAGACGAAAGTTAATAAGAGTTCTTGAGTTTTTCAAAGAAAGGAATCATTTAAAATGAATTTGAATTAACTAGTGTATCAAGTGTTTAAAAGGCTTAAAAGCGAATCCTATTGTGACTTTTAAATTCCTATGACATTGTGGAGTTGGGGGCAAATTTAGGGGAAAACTCACCGCCAGGCAAGTTGATTCCGACTCACAGCAACTCTATAGGACACAGTAGAACTGCCCCATAGGGTTTTTGAGGCTGTACTCTTTACAGAAGCAGACTGCCACATCTTTCTCCCATGGAGTGGCTGGTGGATTAGAACCACCAACATTTTGGTTAGCAGCGGAGCACTTTAACCACTGTGCCACGCAGTGTATAAAACCAAACAAAAACAAACTTGTTGCTATCGAGTTGATTTCGACTCATAGTGACCCTATAGGACAGAGTAGAACTGCCCGATAGGGTTTCCAAGAAGCAGCTGGTGGATTTGAACTGCCCACTTTTGGTCAGCAGTGAGTTCTTAACCACTGCACCTACAAAAAAACACCTGTTGCCATCGAGTCAATTCTGATGCCGACTCATACTGCACCTATACCAAAAAAAAAAAAAAAAAAAAAAAAACCACAACGGTTGCCATTGAGTGGATTCAATATCCTATAAATAGACTCCTCTTAAACCCAAGGATGTCAAGCTGGGTGGATGGGGAAAAGATTTGGCACATATGTAGAATATAATTTTTACTTAAAATATAAGGAAAGAGTTGGAATTGAATCAATGGGAATGGTACATGTTAGGTACCCAGTGGGATGTCCCATTGTCCCAGAATTGTGGTTAAGTTTTTGCGGCTGAGAACAAAAGACTGTATTTTACATTCTGAGTTCAGAGAGCTGCCACTTCCTAGCAGTGCACTTGGGCAAATGAAACCAAGGTCTTTAGCTCAGCTTTCTCACTCATGAAATAGTATTTACTTCACTGGTTTATTGTGAGGATCAAATGAATTAAAACAGTAAAGTACTGAGACCAGTATTTAGCAATAAAATTTAGTCAATATTATTATTGTTAATATTAGCTTCCTCGAGGTCCTTATGGGTTGTTAACTGAGAAGACAACTATATTATAAGCTTGATGATGGATGATGGCAGGGGCATGTGTGGTATTTCCTATACTCTCGCATGTACTTAATACTGTGCTTTTATAGTATTGGCTCAATATGTTATTCTCACAAACTAAACAATTTTGGTACTTAGTAATCTGAATGTTAGAAATGAGGATATAACTATTTTCTTAAATTGTGTTTCATAAAACTAAACAGCTATGAGTAGTATTTAGCAGCACAAATAGGTGCTTGGCTGCTTACCAAAAGTTCAGCAGTTCAAACCCACACTGCGACTCCATGAGAGAAAAGACCTGGCATTCTAGTCCCATAAAGATTGTAGCCTAGAAAACTCTGTGGGTCAGTTTTACTCTGTCATATAGTGTTGCTAAGAGTTGAAATCCCCTCAACAGCATACAACAACAACATCTATCTATGTGAAATCACACAACAAATAGGAAATCTATTTTATTCAGGCACACATGATAAGTTTACATAGTTAATTTTGTACCAGGCCAAGAAGAAATTTTCAATGAATTCCATCTAAATAATTGATATAAGTAAATTCACATATGCTGAGCATAATGCAGTAAAATTGATATCAATAAGAAAACAATAGCCAAAAAAAACCCCAAAACTCCCATATGCTTAGGAAATAAAAATACACTTCTAAATAATTGATTGGTTAAAAATTGTGAGAAAGAACACTACAAATCAAAACTTATGAGATGTAGGTAAAGCGATTCTTAGGGAAATGAGTAAAACAGTAAAGTTTAGTAGTACTCGGAAGTGTATTTAGGGGTATAATAAAATAAGAATATTACAGATTAATGAGACAAGCTTTCAAATACAGAACTAAGTAAAAGAAAAACAGTTTGAACCCAAGAATATAGAAAAAAGGAATAATAAAGTTAAGAGCAGATATTAATGAAATAGGAAGCAATTAAAATCATCAACAAGACTAAAAACTAGTTCAAAGGAAAAAACAGTAATAAAATAGATAAAGTTCTGGAAAAACTAATCAAGTGACAAACAGAGAAGGAAAAATAAATATTAGGTGTGAAAAGAAGGAACAAAACAGTAAATATCATGTTTTTTCACTCCCAAAACACACAGAGAATATTATAATAAATTTTGTGCCTAAATTTAGATAAATTAGATTATTTAAAAGAAATGTAAGGTGCCAAAATTTATTCAAGAAAAAATAATAAATCTGAATAGACCAATAACCACTAAAACATTTAATTAATAATCACAGCTTATACCCCCCTACCTTCTTCCCATAAAGGCATCAAGCCCAAAGAGTTTTACCAGATCACTTTTACAAACCTTTAACTTACAGATAATTTTGATTTTATGAAAAGCTTCCAGAGAATAGAAGGGGAGAACACCCACCTAACCCATTAGAAATGAAGCTAGTATAGCTTGATAATCTTGACATCTAAACTGTATAAGGAGAGTACAGTAAAAACGAAAAGACTAATCTCATTTATAAATGTAAATGCAAAATTCCAGTATTTTGTCTCTTTCTCTGGGTCAATCTTATTAGAGAATTGGTTGGCAAATTGAATCGACTGCTTAGTTTAGGATGGAGTAATAGTTAGGCAATAGAAAATGCATTTATGCATTAAGCACAATAATAGATAAAAGGTGATAAAAACACACAATCAGCTCATTGAATAAAACAAAAGCATACAATAAAATTCGCTATCTTATCTTAATAAAAACTATTAGTAAACTAGGAATGGAAAGGAAATATATGTCTTCATCAAAATCACTGCCATCACTGATAGAATTCAAGTAGCATTGGTGGTTTTAGTAATTTCGATAAGAGAAGAAAACAAGATAAGAGATGCACATATAGATTAAAACGAAAAAGACAAAATTGTAATTTTCAGACAATATAATTTTTCACAAAAAAAATCCAAGATAATCTAAAGAAAATTATTAGAAATAGTAAGAGAGCTTATCTGAGGTGATGGAGAAAACATTTACTTATAAATTTCAAAATTTTCTATATCACAACATTAAACATTTTGAAAATGTGATAGAAATTAAAAAATTCCCATTTGCAATATAAGAAAACATCTAAGAGACCTAGGAACAAATAGAAAAAAAATCAAGTTTTACATGGGTAAAATTATGAAATAGTTTTGAAACATAAAATATGACTTGATTAAATGGAAATACGCCCTATGTTTATAGGTGAAAATATTAAACTTACACAAATTTACCTATAAATTCAACACGATTCCAGTGAAAATTTCAATAAGAGTTTTTACAGGATTTGAGAAATTGATTCTAAAATTCATATGAAAAAGTTTAAGTCCAAAGAGCTGGGTTCATTCTGAAGAGGAATAAGGAGGAGAAAGATGGTGCTTTCCATACTAGTGATCAAGACTTACTTATATACTTACAGAACACAGTGTTAGCTCAGTAAAGGGCAAATACATCAAATGGACAGCAGATAAAACAAAGTAACAAACCTTAACATGTATGGGATTGAAGTTCATGAGAGAAGAGTCATTACAATATGGTAAAATATAACAAATGGTATTGGAACCACTGCATATCCAAATGTGAAAAAAATAGATCCCTATCTTACACCATATACACACATCTAATTCCATTTGATTAAAGACTTCACAGCTTTCGAAAGACTATGAAGCACATCTTCCTTGCACTGGGGTAGAGGAGAATTATTAAACAACTCACAAAAAAAAAAAAAAAAAACAGGATGATTCCAATAGGCATCCAAAATAAAACACCAGATGACGTTCCAGCAGAAGAAACAATATAAAAAAAAAAAAAAAAAAAAAAAGGAATAAATCACAAAGGAATATATTGATCCATTTAACTGTATCTAAATTATAGATTTCTGTATGCAAAACGTGTAATAAGCAAGAATGAGAGATGTTTATGACATACGGAACAAAGTATTAATACCTAGAACATACAGAAATCTTACAAATCAATAAGGAAAAAACAAGTCAATTAAAAAATAAATGGGTATAGTGGATGGGTACCTGTTTACTTTGTTGGGTTGAATGCAAATGATCAAGCTCACAAGCATATTAATGTGAGCAAATAAATGGTTTATCTTGCTTTAAGAATATGGGTACAGAGTTATGATTAGAAAATATGGAAAGGATACTGCATATCTGAAAGAGTCTTTTTTTCACTCCAATCTAGGGAGCACTTCTTCTGGAAGGTACAACAGTCTTTATATTCCCTCTGGGTATGTGAAGCACAGATTATTCAAAACAAAGTTACAAAAGGCATTTGATTACATTTACTCTAAAAATATGAACATTAAAATTTAACAGATACATCTGGACATATTTAACTTATTTATAACAACTCGATAACTGCCATTTTGGTTCATAGTCCCAGCATCTTCTCCACGTAAAGTCCTTCTCAACCTCATAGCAACGAGCAAAGGATATGAAGATGCGATTTAGGAAAGAGGAAACTCAAATGACTAATAAACTTTGGAAAGGTATCATCCTCTTTAGTAACGAATAAAATGCAAGTTAAAACAATAATGAAATACAATTTCATACCCAATACATTAGAAATAATTTTAAAATCTGAAAATTCTGAATGTTTGAAGTCAAGTGAGGACTTAGAAACTCTCATGCAGAGCTGGTAGCAGTATAAATTTTGGAAAGCAATTTGAAAATGGTACAATTAAAAATGTATACCTCTGACAACCTAGCAATTCCACTTCATTGTATATATTCCACAGAAACTCTTGACATGTGTGCACAAGGACACATTTATAACGAACATTGATTTTAATAGTGAAGACTGGCAACAATTTAAATGCACATCAATACTGAAGTGGATAAATAAAGTGTACCATATTTATATAATGAAATAAATTATAATTAAAAGACAGGCGCCATATGGATATGTATGAAAATTAATAGACAAAAAATATCTACTGAGTAAAAAGCAAGAAGTACATATACACCACGATAAAACAGTCCTCTATGTTGGACCTGAATATTTCTGTCTCTGCACTGTTGTTGTTGTTAGCTGTTGTTGAGCCGGCCCCTGACTTATGGGGACCCATATGTTACAGAGTAGAACTGCTCCATAGGGGTTTCTTGACTGTAATCTTTGTAGAAGCAGATTGCCAGGCTATTCTTCAGTGGAGCCACTGGGTGGGCTTGAACCATCAATCTTTAGATTAGCAGTCAACTGCAAACAATTTGTGCCACCCAGAGAAGGAACAAAAACAGGTACAGGAAGGATTTACACCAAATAGAAGATAGAGGTTTCTTGTGGGAATGGAGGGAGGGGAACGTGACGAAGTAAGGTTACCGAAGAAGATTTAAACTTTATTGGTGTTACGGATTGAATTGTATCCTCAGAAAATGTGTATTGAAGTTCTGACCCCTGGTACCTGTAAACATGTCCTTGTTTAGAAATAGGATCTTTCAAGATTTTATTAGTTAACATGAGGTCATACCAGAGTAAAGTGGGTCATAATCCAATCTGAGTGAATGTAGTGGATGGGTAGCTGCTTACTTACAAGGGCACAGAGAGACAGAGGGAAGACAGCCATGTGACCACAGACTTACGCTGCAGCTGCAAACTAAGGAATGCTTGGGTTTAGAAGCTGAGAGACGCAAAGATCTTCCTCCAGAACTGTGAGACAATACATTTCTGTTCTTACAAGCTACCCAGTCTGTGGTTCTTTGTTACAGCATCCCTAGGAAACTAATATAACCGGAAATGTTTTATTTCCCAATTGAAAAAACAAACAAAAAAACCAAAAAGACTTACATCAACAGATGTGGAGTAAACATATCCAATTGTCAACATTTGGTAATTCCATGTGGTGGATACATGGATGTTTGTTATTTTAGTCTCTGGAATTTTTCATATTGAAAATTGATAAAGAAAAATATGTATATTATAGAGAATCAGCCTATATTTGTAAATAGGTGAAATGTAGAATACCCTACCAGCCTGACAACCACCAGCACACTTTTATAGGCTATATCTTAGGCAGCCAACATAGTTTCTTCCCCTGATATATTTTTCAGAAGAATATGACGTGCTGTGGTCAGTCCAGCACAAAGAGTGAGGCATGCTGGTTCCAGGATATTGGTTTACTTAATATAGCATCATCATATGATTTTTCACATTTAAATGTTAAACAATAAGTGTATCTTTATGGCAGGGTTAAACTGTGAAGACAATCATATGACCTTATTATAATAAGTAAAACTGTTTCCAATAGAGTTATAAAGGATGAGGAAGTAGATTAAAACATTTTTATATTCCTAGATATGCAATCCTTAAAGATTTTTTGCATGAATTTTGGGGCCAAGTATCATTCTTAAGCATTTATAGAGTACTGTAAGATGCTACGAAGCCCTGGTGGTGCAGTAGTTAAGTGCTTGGCTGCTAACCGAAAGGTCAGTGGTATGAACTCACCAACCGCTCTGCGGGAGAAAGCTGTGGCAGTCCGATTCTGTAAAGATTTACAGCCTCGAAAACCAGATAGCGCAGTTCTCCTCTGTCCTGTAGGGTGGCTATGAGTCAGAACCGACTCCACGACAACGGTTTTTGTGGGTTTTTTTTCTGGGGGGGTTGTAAAATGTTAAATTTTCCATACTAAGCTATTCTCTCAACAATATGCATGAATTCCTATACTAGGTTGATAGCCATACACAAGAAAAGGAAATGTTCAAATCTAATCAATTACTACAAAATTTTTCCCATCTCTCAGGCTCTGTTTACTTTTTCAGGTCTAAGCAAAGTCCAGAATAAAATGTTCAAACCGTGTGGTGTCTTAGAGTGAGCCTTGACAACAGCGCGATAGTCAGTTTATTTTAAAAGAAATCAAAAGGAACTGAAATAAAATCAATTTGCAATGCATTAATCATCTTATGATTAAATTGTTCCATGTTTCACAAAAAAACATTTGATGTACTGAGTAACGTGTTGTGTAATAGAAAGTGCTTTGCAGATCTCAGTGTTTGAATTAAGATTTTTTTTGTGCTCCTTCCTTTATACATATTAGAGAGAATATTATGTCCCTCCTCATTCCCTTTTGGACAGGGCTCTGTTGTGTCTTGAATAACGTTATGTTCAGTAAAACTGAGAATAACATGCTTTGATGAGCCAAAATCTCAAAAGCTGAGTCTTTGAGAGTTGTCTTCAAAGTAAGGATTTTATAACCTTGAAAGATGGCTAATAATCTCAGTTTTGGAGAGCTGTTTACCTGACACTTGTTGCTATGTCATTGACAGTGCGTTGCTCCTCTTGGGATAGCTCAGCTGTGTCTTCTGTGCTGACGCAATGTTCACATGAGGGAATTTCAGAAGAGGACAGAAGGGCATTTGCAACTTCAATTTTCCCAGTTTTAAAGGATGAGCCCATGATATCAGAGGCTAAGGGAGCCCAGAAGGAGATGACCTTCCTCTGCTAAAAGGTTAATGTGTCTCCTGCTACTTCCTAATTGTTCAGCTTTTATTTTACTTCAATGCTTATTCTTGGGGATTGGATCTTCACAGAGATAGTGATTTATCCCCTCTCTGAGGGACCCCAGCCAAACATCCATGGCCAAAAGCACTCAGAGGTGAATAGAGGCAAAGGATAAGGCTGGCTGCCAAGAGAATAACATCGGATTGTAAATAAACAGGGCAACTCCCATACTGTTATTGTAAAGATTTAGATTGTGTTAAGGGCCACAGGGAGGTTTGGTCTATGTTAGTAATATACTGGGGACTGCTGTGTTCTCTGAAATATTCCTCGTATCTCAACTCCTTCTGCCAAGATCAAATTCTTTCTTCTTAAGAAGGATGAAATAATTCACTGACTCATCTCAGCTTTTAAGAAAACAAGTAAAACTATTTTTTTTTATCTTTCTTAGATTATGTTAGGTGAAATGAGAAAGAAGCAGTGTTAATAAAAAATGCATATTTTACCATTATGAATATTTGCTAACCCTAAGAGGGAGATAGAGACAAGGAGGGAGATAGACACAAAAAAGAAACAAAGAGCCAAGTGGAGACACAGAAAGAGAGAGAGAGAAGGAGAACAAGAAAGAGAAGAAGGAGGAGGAGGAAGAGGGGCTGGGTGGGAAGAGAGGGGAGGACAGAGAGCGAAGAAATAAGAGAAAAAGAGAACCTGAGAGACACTGCTTGTATGTTTGTGCACACATGTGGACACATCTAAAAGATTCCACAATTTTGTTTGTTTTTCAGTTAAATTGGATGTTTTAGCCTTCATCATGGTTTATGTCAGGCATTTTAAGTCTAAGTAGACAGACCACTTCAGTTGTTTTAACACCCCAAATGATTGGATAGCTATAACTACCCAATTGGGTCAACCATTTAGCAATCCCAGGGACTGAACAGTGATTGATGTGGTATATGAGGCTGGCTCAGACTCTAATTTGTTACTTCAGAGAAAGTAAGCTAACAAATTCTTTGGGAAACCGAAGAGGGATTGGATAAACTTGTGTTAAGTGATAGGATAATAATATTATGTTACTGGGTGGTTAGTCCTAAGGAGAGCTTCCATACGTGGAAGGGAAAAAAGACTACAGAAGTTGATCTGCCTAAGTATATTTCCAGCTCTGACTTTCTGAAAGAGACAACAGCCTCCACATGTTAAGTTTGAGGACATTGATCACATCCTTACTCTCTCAAAATGGCAGCTGATTGAGAACTAGGCACAGGAGTCAGAGAAAATTGCAATATCAGCTTTAATGATCTTAAAGCCACATTGGTAAATGCAGTTTGAATGTAATTTCTGAATAAATATTTTCCTAACCCTTTCATTACTATATCTTTTCTCCTTAATTTTTTTTCATGGTGTTGCCCAAATAGGGTCCATGCCCTGGAGCAGTCGAGCCAACGAAACATACTCTGAGTCAGAAAGAGACAGAAAGTTTTAATTCAGGAAGTGTACACCACAGGGGACCCAACTGCAATGAAGGCTGTGGGGGATCCTCAGACATAAAGCACAGTCACTAACAAAGGTATGTGAAAAGGGAGAAGGCAAAGAAGAAAAAAACTTACAGGCTCATCATGGCGTTAGTTACGTCAAGCTCTCAGCTGCCCATTTTGAAAAGGAGAAAACATGTTGGGGAGTACTAGGGTCACAATGGCATATGTTTTCAGTATTGGAATGCACACTTATTAATTAAATGTGTTTAAATTTTTAGTTGGTAGCATGGATTTTGAGAAGTATTATCTGGTAATACAAGCCATCAATGAGGCGATCTGTGGTATGACAATATACTAATGAGAGCTAGATGAGTGATTTATTGCAGGTGCCTTTCCATTAGATTTCAAGAGGAACAATTGGTTTTCCAAATATGACGGAGAAAAACCAAAACAAACCCATCAGGGCTCCCTAGCTATCACACAAGAAAGCCATAATTTTGCTTGCAAGCCTTATCTCACAGAAATAAAGGAAACAAAGGTAAAAAAGGCAAACGTTTACAAAACTAACACATTCAGGAAGCATCACCTAATTGAATGCTCAACCTACACAACAATGAGGCTCCAACTCTAGTCTGCTGAGCTTCACACATTTCAAAAGGGACCCATCTTGACACTAAGTGCATTACAACCAGAATACTGCCTTACCTCTGAGGTCCAGAGGCATAAAAAATGGCTGGTATACCATTTGTGCCAATGGTAATGAAAGAGTGATATTTGGATTTGGTTAAAGGATAAGGCCTCCTGAGCAGTTACTTTCCCAGTCAGCAATATTTCACCATGTTGAGCCAGAGAGTCCAAGATCAGGAGCAAAAGAAGGAAGCCTTGTGTGCATCGTGTGCCTTGACTTACCATATTAACCTTGACCACTGGAGAAGTATGGCTCCCTAAATATTAGACTCTTCAACATGTCAAATAGATAAATAACTTCTCCTTCTATGGGGAGGAACAAATGAGATCTAGAAGGAAATATAGATGCCCCTAACCAACTCTTCTGAGTGAACAGAAGTTCTTATTTTATGAGCCAGCAGGAAAGAGTAAAGGAGCCCTGGTGGTGCAATGGTTAAACACTTGGCTGCTTACCAAAAGGTCTGGAGGTTCGAACCCACAAGCCGCTCCAGTGGGAGAAAGATGTGGAAGTCTGCTTCTGCAAAGATTTACAACATTGGAAACCAGATGGGGGCAGTTCTACTTTGTCCTATAGGGTCACTATGAGTTGGAATCGCTTTGATGGCAGTGGGTTTAGGAAAGAGTAATGGACAAAAAATGGCATCCCGAAAATACTTAAAAAAAATTGAAGTTCCCCTTATTTTACCCCAAATCTCAGTGAAAGAGTTTGTGTGAATACAGGAAACTTTGGCTAAGCATGCAGGGGTGCTGATAAGAGGCTCCACGTTTATTACAGAGAAGAATGTGAAACTAGAGGGCAATGAGGTAGGAATTTACATTTGTGGGACACCGGCTGTGTCAATACTATTCTAGACTCTTAATATTCAGAATATCATTAATCTCTACAATTACCAGCAAATGTGAGGTTTTTCTCTAAGTTCAGACAAGCCTGGAAAAGAAAGAAGTAAGGTGTAAGTCCAATTCATTTTGGTGTTAAAGCTCACAATATTTTCACTACATCACCCTGTTCCTACAAATGCCACAACTATCTTTCAGCAAAGCATTTTACAGGGTAGCCTATGACTACCACTGAAAGGCTGGATAGAACTGCTGAAATTGTTCACAATAGCGCCAAACTGGAAACAGTCCAAACACTCGTCAATTGGTAAATGATTAAACACAATGTGATATATCCAGTCAATATAACACTATTCAGCAACCAAAAGTAATCCACTACTGACACATACTACAACCGGGATGAACCTCAACAATATTATGCTAAGTGAAAAGCCAGACATAAAAGACTACATGTTGTATGATTACATTTATATAAAATGTCCAGAAAAAGCAAATCTTCAGAGGCAGAAAGCAGATTAGTAGTTGCCTGCAACCGGGTGTGAGAGTGGGGGTTGACCGTATGAGGGAACTTTTGGGATTAAAAGAAATGTTCTAAAATTGAATTGTGGTGATGATTGCAAAACTGTACATTTACTAAAAAATCGTTGGATTGTACACTTAAAATGGGTAAATTTTATGGTATGTAAATTATAACTCAATATAGCAGTTAAAAAAAGACTTGTTTCGGCAAAGATCATGAATTGTAGCTACCACCTATTTTATCAGCTTAAAGAATATTTATATTAAAGGCTGATTGAGAATTCTTAATATTCATTTTTGTGTTACTAAGCATAGTACGTAAGGTGGGGCAGTGGTTAAGAGCTTAGGCTGCTAATCAAAAGGTTGGCAGTTCAAATCTACCAGTCGCTCCTTGGAAACCCTATGGGGCATGTAAGGTTGTGACTAAAAAAGAAGTACTTCTTTAAAAGCCTAACGGACTGTCTCTGATATGGAAGTTGGATAGCAATTCTGTTTCAATAAATGCGAAGGAAAACTGAGTGGAAAGTGTTGGAGGTTCAACTCAGAGAAGGAGAGAACACTTGCAAGACTAGCTCTCCTTCAATCAAATAGGAGAAGCAACTCGAAATTGGATGTTGGAAGAAGCAACTGTGGGTATGGCTTTCCCTTTCCCCTGAGCATTCCTAAGTTAATAATGTTGTTAGGTACCCTCGAGTTGGTTCCGACTCATAGCAACCCTATGTACCCAGAGCCATCCTCTCAATCGTTGGTATGCTTGAGCCCACTGTTGGAGATGCTGTGTCAATCCACCTCATTGAGGGTGTTCCTCTTTTTCACTGACCCTCCACTTTACCAAGCATGATGTCCTTCTCCAGGGACTGGTCCTTGATAACATGTCCAAAGTAAGCTAGATGAAGTCTTGCCATTCTCACTTCTAAGAAGCATTCTGGCTGTACTTCTTCCAAGACAAATTTGTTCGTTCTTTTGGCAGCCCATGGTATATTCAATATTCTTCGCCAACACCATAATTCGAATGCATCAATTCTTCTTTGGTCTTCCTTATTCATTGTCCAGCTTTTGTATGCAGGAGGTGATTGAAAATACCATGGCTTGGTTCAGGCACACGTTAGACCTCAAAGTGACATCTTTGCTTTTTAACACTTTAAACACATCTTTTGCAGCAGAGTTGCCCAATGCAATACGTAGTTTGATTTCTTGACTGCCGCTTCCTTGGACATTGCTTGTGGATCCAAGTAAAATGAAATCCTTGACAACTTTAATTTTTTCTCCATTTATCCTAGAGTTCTACTCTGTCCTACTGAGTTGCTATGAGTCAGAATTGACTCAATGGCACCCAACAACAACAACAATCTTTGCAGTAGTAGATCACTAGGCCTTTCTTGCTACTGGGTGCTTTCGAAGTACCAACCTTTAGGTTAGCGTCATGGATTGAATTATGCCTCCCCACAGCTATGTGTATCAATTTGCTAGACCATGATTCCCAGTATTGTGCTGTTGTCCTCCATTTTGTGATTGTAATTTTACGTTAAAGAGGATTAGGGTGGGATTGTAACACCACCCTTACCCAGGTCACATCCCTGATCCAATGTAAAGGGAGTTTCCCTGGGGTGTGCCCTACACCGCCTTTTATCTTCAGAGAGATAAAAAGGAAAGGGAAGCAAGCAGAGTTGGGGAACTCATACCACCAAGAAAGCAGTGTCAGGAGCAGAGCATGTCCTTTGGATCTGAGGTTCCTGGGCTGAGATGCTCCCAGACCAAGAGAGAACTGAGGTATCCCAAGGACCTTCCTCCAGAGCCGACAGAGAGAGAAAGCCTTCCCCTGGAGCTGATGCCCTGAATTTGGACTTGTAGCCTACTAGACTATGAAAGGTTAAATTTCTCTTTGTTAGAGCCATCCACTTGTGATATTTCTGTTAGAGCAGCACTAGATGACTAAGACAGTAATAGAGCACAAACCATCTGTGCCACCCAGGGACCTAGGGACATTATAGGAGAGGTCAAAAGCATGAGCAAAGGTAAGAAGCTTGTGATATATTTTGGGGAATATTAAAGGGTTCAGTTTAGGTGAAGAGTAGAGTGTCAGCAGAAAAACGTTTGTATGATGGGAGGAAAAAGGACTTGAGTCATCTAAAATCCTAGCACTGCTATCACTTTGGGAAAGTAACTCAACATTTAGGATCGTCATTTTTCTCATCCTAAGAGAGAAATGTTGGTTTTCTCCTTTCTTACGCTCTCCTAACCAATAATAATAAATGATTACATTAACTGAGGCCTTATTATGAACCAGGCACTGTTCTAAGCATATCAATTATATTAATTCAAATACCTGTATAAAACACTTTCAGTACTTTAAATTACTTACCTTATTCAACCCTTACAATAATTCTACAATGTAAGGGTTGTCAGGATAAAATGGAATAACTTAATACTGTGCTTGGCTTACAATACTTGCTTAGGTAAGTGTTCGTCTTTACCCTTTCCATCCCTTTTCTTGTAAGTGAAAAGTGGGAGCTAAGCCTGGAAAGGAAGCTTGAGCGAAACTGTAGAGGGTCCCTGCTGTTAGTACTTGATTCAGCCAACAGCTTTTGGTCTTTGAAGGTTTTGGAGCTGAAAAGTGAAATGTTTATAGTTGTGATTTCCCTTTACAAGCAATCAGGTCCTGTGGGTTGGAATTTTTTCTTATTGCTTCATCAACTTTTAAGAGTTAAAATTTCCAACACAAGTTGCAAATTTATCAGATGTTCTGTTCTTCTTGCATCAGAATGAATATCCATCAGATGACTAGAGGGTCTCAATAGACTCTATGAGCTCTACTTATTATCATGTCAAATTCATTTGCTTTTTTCTTTACCCATGGTGATACAGAGAGCTGAGCCAGAAGTGTTATTCCTGACTATCTTTCTTGCTATGAGAAATATTGGGACACCCTTTACCACCTACTGCCTACCATTCAAATTAACAATTTTACTTGTTTTTTTTTTTTTTTCTCTCTCTCTGTCTACCAATCTAATATCAAAGCCCTCTTTAAACAGCTCTGCTATTTTTCTAGATGGTACCAATTAGCACTGATTTTTACCACTGAAAGAATTTTAGTCTCTGTCACTAAACAGACAGAGACCAATGGATGGATAACTCAAAGTCTTTCAAAATATCTTACACACCTCTTCCCTATCTTTTATTTCAGCTTTTTATCATTGCCATGTGTGCAAACTATTGATTAAAAAAAACAAACAAACAAAAAACAAAGATAAATACCAGGCTTGGTATTAACAGGCTGAACATCTGCATAAACCTAAGGTAGATTCAAAGCTAAAATATTTACAGACTCCCAAATCATTTTTTTGAAGTATACCTCTTAAAGAATTTATTTATTCTAATTAGCAACTGTACTATTTCATATAAGAAGATTATAAACTCAAGATTTAAACAAAATATATTTAAAACTATAATAAGTCATAAACCAGGAAAAACCATTGCTGTGGCTTCAGTTCTGACTCAGGACAACCCCATGTGTGTCAGAGTAAAACTGAGCTCCATAAGATTTCAACGACTGATTTTTCAGAAGGTCACCAGGTCTTTCTTCCAAAGCATGTCTAGGTGGACTCAAACCTCCAACTTTTAGGTTAGCATGTGAGCATGTCAACTGTTTGTACTAACCAGGAACTTCTAATAAGTCATAAGGCTGATGAAAATGCATGAATAACTTCTTGGGCCATCTAAAACTAAAAGGTAGGGATACAATTTGGGGTTTGCAGATCAAGTAACCCTTTCACATCTTCTTAGATTACACTCAATATAGCTGAGATTGTTTGAAGGCAGTTTTCAAGAACAAATGCCCCAATCATATTCCTCAGCTTGCCGTTCCTACAGACCAACAGATAGACTTGGGTCCCTATTCAAAAGAAATACATAATTACCATGGGTAACAAATGTGTCCCCAACTGCTGTTACCATGTGTGAGTCTATGGTAGTGGTAGTGAATGGTCACTTGATCTAAGAATTTGTTTTACCTCCAACAACAATGGTGCTGATGTTTTCTTTGCTCCTCTTACTCTCCTGTGTTGAATTCCTCTTCTTTTTGTGGATTTTTTTTTCATTTCTTTTGTTTCATAGATTTTGTTTTTGCTGAGACTTTATGTTTTTCTTCTTTATTTTAATGAGTAGGTTTGCTAACTTTCTTTGTGGTTACCTTGAAATTTACCCATATCTTCCTAGGTTTGAACCATTCTATTATTACTTAGTGTTGCCTTGCCTTCCTCTCCATCGCAAAGTTCTATAGCTACACCACGTATTCCCTCTTTTATTGTTCTGATGTTGTTGTCATTTACAGATTAACCTCTCTGGTGCCCTGCTGTAAATTGTTTGGTTTTGAATAGTCTTTGATAGTTCATTTCCTAGGTTGGTATCTGGCTGGTGTGATCTTGTATCCTAGATTCAGACTGTGGTCTGATGTTTGTTCTCAAACTGAAGGACTCCCTTTAATGATTCTTGTAAATTTGGTTTGGTTTTTACATATTCCCTTAATTTCTGTTTATCTGGAAATTCCTAGTTTCACCATCATGTTTGAACGTGAGTTTTGCAGGATACATTATTCTTGGTTAGTTATTTTTTTCTTTCAAGGTTTTATATATGTCATCCCATTGCCTTCTTGTCTACATGGTTTCTGCTGAGTAATCAGGGCTTAGTCTTATTGTTTCCCCTCTGTATCTGACTTTTTGTTTTTCTCGAGCTCCTCTCAGCATTCTTTCTTTGTCTTTGGTTTTAGCAAGTGTCATTATGATATACATTGGTGATTTTCTTTTGGAGTCTATCCTATATGGGGTTTGTTCATCTTCTTGGATGGTCAGGTTTTCATCTTACATGATATTAGGGAAGTTTTCTGTCAACAATTGTTCAATGACCCTCTCTGTGTTTTCTCTTTTCTCCCCCTGTTCTGCAATTGCAATCACTCGAAAATTTTTACTTTTGATTGTATCCCACATAATTCTCAGGGTTTCTTCATTTTTCTTTGTTCTTTTTTCTGATTTTTCCTCAAAGTGGTATACAAGTGTTTGTCTTCAATTCACTGATCTTGTCTTCCATTGTTTCAAACCTGCTCCTCAGACCTTCTATGACACTGTCCATTTCTGAAATCTTGTTGTTTATCTTTTGGATTTCTAATTGTTGTTTTTGTGTGATTTCTAGTTGTGAATTTATTTTTAAATTTTGTTCCTGTATTATTTTCCTGAATTCTTCCATTTTTTTGGTCTGTATTTTCCACGAATTTGTCTGCCTTTTCCATGAATTTGTCTCTTTTTTCCTCATTTTTGTCTGCTTTTTGCTTCAAATCTTGGATAGCTCTGAATATTAGAGACTTGAATTTTCTATCAGGTAGTTCTAGTGCCTTTTCTTCTACTGGAAAGTTATCTGGTATTTTATTTTGGACGCCTACTGGAACCATCCTGTCCTTTTTTTTTTTTTTTTTTTTAATGTGTTTTGATATTGTTCTGCTGTCTCTGGGACATTCAGTAGTTATTTTCTTCCTTTACTGATTGTAGATTTGTTTGTTTTGTCCTGCTTTTTTGTTTTATTTGGTTATGTCTGAGCAGGCAGGCTGTGCATTCTTTGTTCTGTGCTCGTCTGTGGGCATGATACTTTTCATCTCCTTGTTCAATCGGCAGGGCCAGTTGCTCAGCTATGGTGCAGCACAGCAAGTCTAGCTGAAGGGGAGGGGCTAGGATGGGTTGTTTGTGGCACATACTGGGCCAACAGGACAAGCTGGTGGTCAAAGCAGGGCAAGTTCTGGTAAGCTGTGCCTGTGCTGCTCAGGGGTGTGATGTTCAGTACACAGTGCAGGTAGCCAGGAAGGAGGGGGGAGGTTGTGATGTGTGGAGATAAGATAGGTATGGGAAAGAAGAGAGACAGGAGAGAGAAATAGGAGCCAAAACAAAACAAAACAAAACAAAAAAGTGCTGAGAGAGCTTGCCATTGGAGTGGAGCGACTAGAAACCGAGAAATGAAGAAAAACAAAAAGGAAAAAAGAAAAAGAGAAAAAAATTAAAAAGAAAAAAAAAGAAAGGCACCTAGGAATCCCACCGGTATGGCTGCACAGATTGAGGAAGTGGCTCCCAAGCCGTGCAGTACAGTCTGGCTAGAAGGGGCAGAGATGGCACAGAGTGCCGGTTATTCAGGAGATAGGAAAAGAAGGTAAGTAGAGCGAGATGAGAAACTGAGAAATGAAGAAAGAAAACAAGAAAAAATGTCCCCAGATATCCCACTGGCATGGCTGTGCAGACTGAGAAAGTGGCTCCCAAGCCACACTGTACAATCTGGCTAGAAGGGAGTCCCAAGCTGCAAAAAGAAAAAGAAAACAAACAAACAAAACAAAAAGGTCCTGGGGATCCCACCAGCATGGCAGCACCGACCAGGGAATCAGTTCCTCAGCCAAGCGGTGCTTCACAGCCTGTCAAGAAGAAGCAGAGATGGCACACGGAGGCAGGTGTTCAAAAGATAGGAGGGGGAGGAGGTGAAAGGCAGGGAAGAAACCAAAAAAAGTGGAAAAAAGCAATACCAGCAACAAAGGAATGGCACTGAAGGAGATGGCCGGTGTGGGCAGGGCGAATCCAAGAAGTATGGAGCTGGTGCTTCCTGGGCCTCCATTGCCCAGCCAGCTGGGAAGCAGCAGAGGCCAAGCAGGGGGAAGAAGAGTGGGGGGTGGGAAAGCATGTATTGCTGGTTACCAGGTGCTCTGTCTCCTGCTGGAAGCTCCATGAAGCTGCTTTCCAGTACTCTCTGTATGCCGATCTCTGACAGGAGTCCAAGATGGCGAATCTGTGCTGTTTTAGCTGATGGGGTACCTCCACTAGTATCTCTCCTAGCTCTCTGTTCTCTGTCAGTTTCTTATTCCATTTTGTGCTTGAATTCTTTATCTCTTCATTTGATGCTTAGGGTTTCAGGATAGATGTTTGTCTCTGTTTTACTAAGTTTTTTGTGTCTTTGCTGTTGGAGGGACAGCGTGGTGCTTCTGTCTATAGCACTATGTTGGCTCCGCCTCACCAACAGTGAATTTTAATGGAAAACTTAGGACTCTTTTATACCCAAAGTCTTTGCACATGCTGTTTGTTTACTTGTGTATTGTCTCACTCTATTGTAACTCCATGAAGGCAGAGAATGTTTCTATTTTGTTCACTGTTGAATCTGCAGCACCTAGTGTTGTGTTGGCATGTAATAGGCACAGTGATGATTTGTGGTTGATTTTGTAACTTATTTTTGCTGTTATTGAGAATATACACAACAAAACACACTAATTCAATAGTTTATACACGTATCATTCAGTGACATTGAGTTGTACAGCCATTCTCACCCTCCTTTTCTGAGTTGTTCCACTCCATAAGGTTTTCTTTTATAAATATTTTATTTATTTTAATATTATTAAAATATTAAAATTTATTTTAATATTTTATTGTCTTTTAGCTGAATGTTTACACAGCAAATTAGGTTCCCATTTAATAATTTTTATACAAACTGTTCCATGACATTGGTTATATTTTTCACAATGTGTCAGCATTCTCATTATTTCCATTCTGTTTGTTCTGTTTCCATTAATCTAGTGTCCCTGCCATTCCTTACCTCTCATCTTTGCTTTAGGGTAAATGTTATTATTTGGCTAAAATGTGGCCTTCTGGAGTGGCTTCAGTTCCAAGTTCAAAGGGTATCTTAGGGTGATAGTTTTGGGGTCCCGCTAGTCTCTATTGGTTCAGTAAGTCTAGACTTTTTTAGGAATTTGAGGTTCGTTCTACATTTTCTTTCATTCTATCTGGGACTGTCTATTGTGTCCCTAGCCATAACAGTGGGTAGTGGTGGCCAGGCAACATCTAGTTCTGGTCTCAGGCTAGATGAGGCCATGGTTCATGTGGGCTGTTAGTCCTGTGGACTTGTTTCTTCTTTGAGTTTTTGGGTTCTTTCATTCTCTTTTGCTCCAGACAAGTTGTATCTTCGATGGCCACTCACAAGCTTTTAAGACTCAGATGCTACTCACTAAACTAGGATGTAGAACATAATCTTTATGAACTATGTTTTGCCAGTTGACTGAGTTGTCCCACAAGACTATGGTCTTAAGCCTTTTAACCCAGTAAACTAATCCCATGAGGTGTTTGCATGTGTCTAAGACGTCTCCGTAACTGTGCCCCCATGTGCTTTATTATATATATGAATATATTTGCAGCACACACAAACATATATGCCTACAGATACACCTATAAATGCATGCACTTGTACTCACATATGCCTTCTTATACACATATACGCATACATATTTACCTATGTAGCCACACACCTGTTTTCTGGTTGTTACTACTGTTACTGCAAAATTATTCCTTGTCCTTGAGTTCATCTTAGTGTCTTCATTTACCATAGTCAAGTTGTGCAGACTTGTTCATATTGGGTATTGCCTTTCCTATTACCAAAAATAACAAGTGTCTACTGTCTAGAAAGTGATTTCCCTTGTATCCCCCCTCCTATCCCTGGTAACCATCAAAGAACATTGCTTTCTATGTCTATACTTATTCTTGACTTTTTATAAAAGTGAGCCCACGCAATATTTGTCCTTTTGTGATTGATTTATTTCACTCAGCATAATGTCTATAGATTCATCCATGTTATGTTTCACAAACTAATCACTATTCTTTATAGTTGTGTAGTATACCACAATTTGTTTATCCATTCATCCTTCAATGGGCACTTAGGTTTTTTCCATCTTTTTGCTGTTGTGAATAATGCTGCAGTGAAAATAGGGGTGCATATGTCTATTCGTGTCACTGCTCTTATATCTGTAGGATGTACACCTAGGGTTGGGATTGCTAGATCATAAGATATTTAGATTTCTAGCTTTTTGAGGAAGTGTCAGACTGTTTTCCATAGTGGTTGTGCCATTTTACAACCCCACAGCAGTGTATAAGAGTTTCAATCTTCCCACAACCTCACCAGTTTTTGTTGTTTTCTGTTTTTTTGATCAGTGCCATTTTTGCAGGGGTGAGATGGTATCTCATTGTAGTTTTGATTCACATCTCCTTAATGGCTAATGATCGCTAACATTTTTCATGTATTTTTAGCCACCTGGATGTCCTCTTTGGTGAAGTATCTGTTCATATCCTTTAACCAGTTTTTTTTATTGGACTGTTTGTCTTTTTGTTGTTGAGTTGTTGGAAGTTTTGTATATATTTTAGAGATTAGACTCTTGTCAGACGTGTCATTGCCAAAGATTTTTTCCCAGTCTGTAAATTCACTTTTTACTCTTTTGGTAGAGTCTTTTGATGGGCATAAGTATTAATTTTTAGGAGGTCCAAGTTATCTCATTTGCCATCTGTTGTTCATGCATTTGTAGTTGTGTTTGATAGACTATTTATACCAAAAATTAGGTCCTTGAGTGTTGTCCCTATGTTATCTTCCAGAAACTTTATAGTTTTAGCTTTAACATTTAGATCCTTGGTCCATTTTGAGTTAGTTTTTGCGTATAGTCTGAGGTACAGATCCCATTTTTTTCTGCAAACGGATATCCAGTTTTCCCAGCACCATTTGTTAAAAAGACTGTTTCTTTCCCATTGAATGGACTTTGACCCTTTGTTGAAGATCAGTTGCCTATAGATGGATGGATTTACTGCTGGGTTCTCAATTCTATTCCATTGATCTATGTGTCTGTCATTGCACCAGTACCAGGCTGTTTTGATTACCATGGCTGTATAGTAAGTTTGGGGATCAGGAAGTGTGAGGCCTCCTACTTGGTTCTTCTTCAATAATTGTGGTTTATTTGGGAGCACTTTGTGTCAAGGGCAGTATTTTAGTGTAATGTTTCTCAAACTATCTGTGGAGAAGAACCAGCTTGTTTTGTGAATCTTCAAACTTCCTCAGATTGATTCTTTTGTAAAATACAATAAAAATTAATTAATAGAAAAATGAAAGCTAAAGGTAAAATAAAATTACAAGTCCCAATTTTGTATCACTAAAAGAATAGATATGAGATTTCTGTATGACATTGCTATAAAAGCTTCTAAATGCTTTTTCTTAATTTCTGTACTTACCTTGTTGAGAACTGGTCAAAGAAATTTTATGAAACAGCTCTCGTCAGAGGATCACACTTCTGAATAGCACTTTTTAGAACTTACTCTGCCACTAACTAACCTTGGTGAATCTGTTTTAAACACTTTGGGGTCTGTTTGTTCATTTGTAAAACGGGCAACTCATCTGTTTCCCCAGAAACTGGTACTTAGTGGTGTCTTATTTAATTTGCATCTTCCTGTTAAACCTAATCAGTATTCCTTTTGAGGGAGAGTAGCTAACAGATGAACAGGTCAGACTTAAGGACTCCCTTTCACTGTCTGCTAACCTGAGATAAACTCTTTTCTTCTGGGACGAAGACCACCATAGCCTTGGACTGACCTTTGAAAAAAACAAACACTTTTAGTACAGTGGTTATCTCCCCCTCCCCCACAATATTTCATTTTCCTTCCTTGCATTATATAGTCTTCTTAGCACTGAACAATAATATAATATGTATTTTATTTACTTATCTTACTTATAGCCTGTCTTCTTTGCAAAAACATAAGCTTCATCAGAGCTGGAATTTTCATTTTTTTGATCATTTCTGTGAATATGAACCTAAAACCAGGCTTGACTTAGATAGATAATAAATATTCTTTTGAATAATGAATAAGTGAAACTCAACTCATTTATATTTTCTCTTAATGACTTAATGTGAGGATTCTTATATATTCTCTACTTTAGGAATTTGGAGAACTCCATTTCCCTTGAACTTTACTACAGGTTTAGTGAAAAATTCAACATTCGAAGTAATTTGAAAATAACTTTGAAGGTTTTTCAACGTGGCTGTTTATAATTCTAGGTTTATTTTCCCTCTAATATATCAAAAGTGCTTTTAGTGTGTGTCAAATTCAAAGTTCTCTTTCAAAAGAATAGTTTGGACTTATTCGAGTTAAACACACACACACACACACACACATATCAAAACTATTTATAATGTAAATAGCATGGTTAAAAAAATATATTCAGATAAATCACAAACGTATGGAATCTTTCCATACTTTCAAAAAAAATTACCTTTAGACTAAGAAATGAGCATAAGAAAAGCCGTAAGGGTATATATACATATATATACACACACACATATATGTATTTTTTTTCCTCTTATGAGAAAAACTCAAGTGCCTGTTTTCATATACGTATTAAAGTTCTTTCTCAACACAATTATACGGTGACACTCTGGAACTGTCAGCGATAAAACCAAACAGAATTTTATAATCCCACATTTATAGTATGCTGGGAAAAGGCCAAAAATCTTTTTATTCATGTCAAGCGGTCTTTACGTTTCCTTTCAGGAAATTCAAACGATGCAACTAATAACACAGAAATCTGCCTTATGATGTTATCCAGGACAGAAACAAAAGGAATCCAAATGCATCTAAACATAAACAAACTTTTATATTTATTTATTTCTGTCACTTAGCTTTAATAATTTAAAAACTCAATTCCCAAAAGTTTTTTGTTTTTTCCTTTTCCCATCTTGGCCAGTCAACTTCAAAAACATTTTTCTCTTCTATTGCTTGATTCTTTCATTTCAGTACTCATATCTTTATACATTTTTTATGTTTAGCTATAACTTCATTTACTTGTTCCCAAAAGGACAATGTGTCTTTTATTCCAGTACAAGGTTTCAAAGCTAAATTTTGAAAGGTTGGACTTAGGAAAGATCATATTCCCCTTCTCCCTGGTTCCTGCCTGGACTCAAGAAATAGAAACTTTGACCGTTCCATAAGTAACGAAAAGCAAAGCTTCCATCCTTTCTTCTATTTGCTTATCTATCCTTGAGATCATCAAGCTCCACTTCCAAGAAGAGTAAAATTGAGTGAAATTGAGAAGAGAGTCATTACACAAACTTGGCCTATGTCTAAGTTCACCTCTTCCCCCACCCCCCACTTGCTTGCCTTAAAGCAGTGTGCATTCTCCTCTAGGCTTCTGCATAGGGTAAATGTCCCAGGTTTAGGGCCCTGGACCCAGGATCTGCCTTCCAGAGCCATATCTGAAGGCCCACATCTCTGGGGCCCAGCTCTGGTGGTTGGATGTGTGCAGGAGGGATTCTGGATAAGTGTTTCTGCTCTGCAGATCTAAACTTTCCTTTGGAGAAATTGCCTTGATTTGTAGATTTGGGGGAAGATAGTAAAAAAGGTCATAGATCAAGCTGCATTCTTCAATATGGTTGTTGTTAGCTGCAGTCGAGTTGGCCCTCAACTCATAGGGACCCCATGACAATGGAAGGAAATGCTGCCTGATCCTGCTCCATCCCCATTATCAGTTGGGGATCAGACCATTGTGACCCATAGGGTTTTCAGAGGCTGATTTTCAGAAGTAGGTTGCTCAGACTTTCTTCCTAGTCTGTCTTAGTCTGGAACCACTGCTGAAACCTGCTAAGCATTATAACAAGCCTCCCTCGACAGTTGGGTGGTGGCTGCACATGAGGTACATTGACCAGAAATTGAACTCAGGTCTCCGGCACAGAAGACGACAATTCTACCACTTAACCACCACTGTGCTGTCCCCATGTGCAACTGTAGGAGCAGCAAGACAGTCCCAGCAAAGCTCTTTCACAAGGACCCCAAATCAAATACCCACATTCCATGGAATTGACTCTTGAAATCCATGCCCAAGATTGACACACATTGCATATTACCTAAACTTTTTAATGATAGAAAAAATGAAATCAGTGCCATGAACAAATTTTGATTTTGATGGAAATCCTCTAGACTGCCCCATATGGGCAGGGACTATCCATTTGGTGTTTAACACTGTATTGCTATTCTTTTCACCGATTCTGGAACACAATAAGTGCTTAAGAACTGTTTGCAGCATGAACAGTAAATTAAGGATAGCAATGATAAAACTAATGTTTTGGCAATGTCTTGATGTCTACATAACCAAGTGTTTGTCTGACTGATCACTGTGTATTCTCAGTCAATTCAGCACATGGGAGGCAAGCCAGAGTTGAGATTATCATTCTCATATTACAGCAGTGGATAGAGTGGGTAGGTGAATATGAGGAAGGCCATAATCTATATGCAGGGACAGTGTTAGTGAGTAAATGCAGCTCGTGATTGTGAATGATGACTTTTTTTTTTTTGTGCTTTAGATGAAGGTTTTCATAGCAAATTAGTTTCTCATTAAACAATTAATACACATATTGTTTTGTGACATGGGTTGCCAAACCCACGACATGTCAACACTCTCCTCTTCTTGACCTTGGGTTCCCCATTACCAGCTTTCCTGTCCCTCCTGCCTTCTCGTCCTTGCCCCTGGGCTGGTGTGCCAATTTAGTCTCAAATTGTTGTACCGACCTGCCTAATCTTTGGCTGAAGGGTGAACCTCAGGAATGACTTTGGTACTGAGTTAAAAGGGTGTCATGGGGCCATACTCTCAAGGTTTCTCCAGCCTCTGTCAGACCAATAAGTCTGGTGATGACAAGTCTTTTATGGCTGGAGCTTAGGATGCTTTTTAGGGCTTTCAGTGAAAAAATATTGGATAAAATAGGGTGGAACAAATATTAGTTTGCTGATATCATATGCAAAAGAGATCTATAGAAGGTTTTGATTGATATGGTTTGATGCTAAAAAGATTTTAAAAATATGAGAAATGTAAAGAAAGACCTGGGGACAGGGTTAAGAACAACGGGAAATGGTGGGAGGGAAGAAACACAGGAGAAAATTAAACCAGTTTGCGGGCTACCTGAAGAAGTAATAAAAGTCTGAACTGAAACAGTTAACGTGAAAAGGAGGATGTGTACTAGGGACATATTTTAGAAGTAGAATCAACAAAATGTGAAAGTTGAGAGAGACAGAGACGAAGATTTTGATAGATTTTTCAGCCATACAAATGGGAGAATGATATTTTCATTAATCAAAATAAAGAATATGCGTGTGTATATATAGATACATAAAACAAAACAAAACAAAAAACAAACCCATTGCTGTCAAGTCGATTCTGACTCATAGTGACCCTACAGGACAGAGTAGACCTAACTGCCACATAGAATTTCCAAGGAGTGGCCGGTGGATTCGAACTGTCGACCTTTTGGTTAGCAGGTCAGCTCTTAACCACACACACATATACGTACATATATGTGTGTGTGTGTGTGTGTGTGTTTGTATAAGATTTTCTCCTTCCCATTCCTTTTCTTTCCTTTTTCCCCTTCCTTCCTCCCTCCCATCCTTCCTTCTTTCCTCCTTTTAGTTTTGTGGTAATCTACTTTATAGACACATGCTGTGTAAATGCTTTTTAATTTATTGTCTCGTTTAATCTTCATAATGATTCCATGAGAAAGGCAGACTTTATTTTAATGAATGAATGAATGAATAAACTAACTCAAGGCTCAGAGAGTTTGAGTAACATGTCCAAGGTTACCCACTAGCAAGTGTGGAAATTTGGGTTGGAACTCACGTCAGTCTGATTCTCAAGATCATGTTCTTGACCTTTATGTGATAATCAGATTTTTAGGATAAGATGGTTTCCATTTGAGGTGCCTGCAAAGCTCAGAGAAATCCAGCAGGAGGTTGACAATGTGGGTTTGGGTGTTCAGGAAGAGACACAGACTTGGGAGTGATCTGTGTAAAGGCGAGAGTAAAACTGGGAATGGGTGAGGTCATCAAGGGAACGTGTGCAAAGTGAACTGAGAGGAGAGCCGATGACAGGACCTTGGGGAGTGCCTGCGTGTCAGGGCTGGGTGAACACTCACAGCTTCCTTGGGAAATTTGTAGTGATTTAATCCATGAATCACTGAATCCCTGTGTTGGTCAGACTGAATATCGTAGAGAATTTAATTTTTTTTCCTCTCAGACAAAATTTATTTGGGATTAAAAAATAATCAGGAATGTATTTATAATAAATAAACCTTTACATTTATAGAATTACAAGAAGCACTGAAGCAAAACAAACAAAAAAACCCACTGCCGTAGAGTCCTTTCTGACTCATAGCAACCGAATAGGACAGAGTAGGGTTTCCAAGGCTGTAATCTTTATGAAAGCAGATCCTGTGGAGCAGCTGCGGGATTCAAACCTCTGACCTTTCCATTAAAAACCAAGCACTTAACAATTGCGCCATCAGGGCTCCTTATAAGAAGCACAATCAGTTATAAAATCACATCAGAAAACCTGGAATAGTAGGGTGTTGTGATTAGAAAATTGCTACGCCAGTGACACATTCATTCACTCAATTTATTCTCTTAAATAGTTCACGATTCTTTAATTTACGAAATATTTATTGATTTTATACCCTGTTCAAGACAAGAAATCAATATATTTATGAAAGGTAATATTTTGAAAGTACTATTAGTTTATAATGTACAAACTCTTGCACACTTTTAAAATTTAAAGTTCCTCAAGATGTACCTAACCAAATGTTTGTCTGCTTCAACTCCTAGCATGGAGCATGTATGACATACAAGTAAAGAAGCTTCGACATGCAAGCTAGAATGTTTCCGTGCTAATTCTTTTGTTGGAATTTTATTTTTTAAAATCCTCAGAATTTAAAATAACCCCCAAGCATAGGTTAGGTTTGAAAGGGTAATTACTAGATTACTAGACATTTCTAAGATGAGCAGTGCAAAACAAAATTTTAAAAAACTGTGACAAAATAGACGAGTCTCTTGAAAAATTCAGGCTGAAATATAGACTGTGATTTACCGGGTGGAGGAGACGGGCAGTACCAGGGTGTCTCTCTGACCAGTTACATTAATTTTGATTATTTAAGCAGTGGACAGAGGCCATATTAATATTTAATTGCGAAAAACCTTGCCTTTTGTCTGTGGAGTAAAAAAGTAAAGGCCATTTGGAAAGACCTTGGCTTTTCTCTTCCGATTTTACAGCTATATCTATGATGATAAGCAAGGCTATTCTGAAATAAGGAGCACATAGGATACTAACAATCCACTTTTATCCTTTCACAAGAACTTGTAAAGATGCCTGCAAAGCACACAAAAATGTTTCTTTTAATGTTTTTAGGAGGATAGCTTAAGGTTGTTTTCAGAGTTCAAGAACTAAATGAAAAGAACTCCACTTCTTTATAAGTGATTTAATCCCATGGGTAGTGTGGTTATAATCCGGATGACTCTCTTGAGGGGCAGGGAGAAGCGATGCCAATATGGGTTTTTTGTGTTGAAAGGACCATAAAGGAGAAACAGATCATACTTTGTGGGGTGATAAATAGCTCAGCACACACAGCCAGAAAAATGAACAATATGAACACTGCCCAGCTAACCTTTTTTGAAGGCAAAGGTGGGGAAGGCAAGCTGTGGTTTCTGTCATTTCTCTGTGCTGACCCTTCACTCAGTGACACGGCAGGGGTGAAAAAGTGTAAGTCGGAATTTAGAATGAGACATTAAAATAAATTGGTTAGAACAAGATGTAGAACTAGGTATGCAGCTTAATTTACTTTTTTTGTTTTTCAATTTACTTTTAAGAAATGATAACTTGAAAGGGGCTTTAGAAATTACTAGAAGCGAAACTTTGGTGATCCTGTTTAGATGCCATGTTAAACAAAATTGAAGTAGAAACAAAAGCCAAAAAGAAAATTGACTTTACTTGGGCTGATTTTATACTTGGTAAGATGACTGTGGGAAGAGTCCATTTGTGGAAGAGCTCACTCTGTAGTGGGTAGGAAGCACAGGATAGGGGAACATGTGGATATTAAAAGTATACCAGAGGCCTGTGGAAGTCTCATGTACGAATTCTCAGGAGAGCTTCTGTTTATTCATGTACTTACCTCTTCTCTCCTCTCTTCTTCTGTCTTCTACTCTATTCTCTTCTTCCTCCTTTTTCTTTTATTGTGTGAGGCATTCATTAGTAGTAATGGTATACAAACACACTTTCTATAGACTTGATCATTTAGGACCAAAGAGAGTGACCCCAGGGAAAGGACAGTGGTGATGTTCTCTTATCTTTCCTCGTCAAGAATTGTCTGTTCTAGACTGAGTTAAACAAAATTGTTTCTATTTTCTCCCATAAGTGAAAACACAATTTCCTGAACACATCAAAGCCCATTTGAATTGGGTCACATTATAATTTATTTATCAAACAGACTTTAATTTGTTCCAGATTTTAAAAATTTCCAGATTATTACAAATTTTATGGGCTGGATTCTGCCCTCAATTATGCACATGCAACTAATTGCACACACGTAACTGAGGGTAGAGTTTGGCTTTTGGAGCTGAAAGCTTCTGGGTTCTTGGGAAAAAAAAAAAAAGAATATTTTATCTGTAAATTAAAAAAAAAAAAAAAACCTTCAAAATTACTGACATCACTTTTCCAAAGTTGTTTTTGAGCATTGATTAGTTAATCCACCACACCCTGGTGTGGTCACTTTTTATTACCTTATTTGCAATGAGACGATCGTCACACATGTGACCATTATTTGCTTGAAGCTGTAAATCAAGAAAGTGATAGAATTGAAGTTATAACAGCATTTTAAGGCTGTGTTCTGTGGTAGCTGGAACCATTCATTGACATTACACAATAAAGTGATAAATTTGTTATATTACCGATTGTTGTCTTTTTATTATTTCTAATAATAGTGACATTATTATATTTTTTCTGATTATTATGATAAGATAGGTGATGATTCAAGAAATATAAAAATTATAGAGAATAAATCGCTTGAACTTTCACCTCTATGACATGGCCATTTAGATTCTGATGAGTTTTTTTTCTAGGAGTGTTACCTGACTCCCTAATTTTATGTTGGTATCGTATTAGACATGCTATTATAAGCAGCCTTGTTCACCAGGAAAACATTGCAAATCTTTTTATGTCTTTTAGGATTCACATAGTATTTCATTGGACTGGCAAGTTTTTAGTCAATACTTTATATAATGGGCACTTTAGGTATTTTAAATTTGTGCTTGCAAACAATTCTTCTATTTTTATGAGAAGAAATGTGCTTTGTATCATAAACTCTGTCATTATGGACACGTGTTTTGTAACTTATAACTGGAGCTCTCCTCTTTCAGCTGTGCCAAAGATCCCAGACTTCCTCCAAATCAGTTGCTCTTTTTAAAACTATAATTTTTAGCTGCACATCCAAGGAATTATACTCAGACATGAAACTGGAAAATGTCATGGCAATAGAAAACATGAATAGCATAAACAAGTGAAATCTTCAGATAATTCTTAACTGTATTTTGTAAATAACCTATTATCGCTACCCCACTTTATCTTTTAATCCACTGATGTGCTGAAAATGTTCAAGTTGATATGAATTTTGAGTCTTATTTCCTTTTCCTTTCCATTAACAATTCTTGGGAGATTAGAGTGAGCAGTGAAATGGAAAATCTTGGATAATCTATACTTTGGGCCATCAATTGTTAAGCACTAAATATAGAGTTGAGTGTTTATGCTTGTATGATTTGTGCTTGAAAAATTGGGAGAAACACGTTTATTCCCATACAGGTTCTGTACATTACCATTCTATTCTGTGCTCCCCTATGCCTTAACTCCTAAACCCTTTCCACTCTACTGCATTCTGGAAATTTAGGTCCATTACCAGCAAAATCCCCTGTATCCTTCACCTATTCTCCAAATGTTTCCTTTTTCTTCCTACTGTAATAGAAACCTAGTACCCTCATTAGGACATTGCCATCCCTGCAGCCCTCTTTTTTTTTTTAAATTGTGCTTTAGATGAAGATTTACAGAACAAACTAGCTACTCATTAAACAGTACACATATTGTTTTATGACGTTGGTTAATAAACCCACGACATGAAAACACTCTCCTTTCTTGATCTTGGGTCCCCTATTACCAGCTTTCCTATCCCCTCCTGCCTTGTAGTCCTTGCCCCTGGGCTGGTGTGCCCCTTTAGTCTAGTTTTGTTTTACGAGCCCATCTAATCTTTGGATGAAAGGTGAACCTCAGGAGTGACTTCATTACTGAGCTAAAAGGGTGTCTGGGGGCCATACTCTCAGGTTTTCTCCAGTCTCTGTCAGGTCAGTAAGTCTGGTCTTTTTTTGTGAGTTAGAATTTTGTTCTACGTTTTCTCCAGCTCTGTCTGGGACCCTCTATTGTGATCCCTATCAAAGCAGTCAGTGGTGGTATCCGGGCTCCATCTAGTTGTACTGGACTCAGTCTGGTGGAGGCCATGGTAGTTGTGGTCCATTAGTCCTTTGGACTAATCTTTCTGTTGTGCCTTTAGTTTTCTTCATTCTCCCTTGCTCCTGTCAGGGTGAGACCAGTAGAGTATCTTAGATGGCCGCTCACAGGCTTTTAAGACCCCAGATGCTACTCACCAAAGTAGAATGTAGAACATTGTCTTTATAAACTCTGTTGTGCCATTAGAGCTAGAAGTTCCCTGAGATCATGGTCCCCATAGCCCTCCACTCAGCAATTCAGTCCCTCAGGGACTTTGGATGTGTCTATGGAGCTTCTATGACCTTGCCTTGTACAAGTTGTTCTGGTTCCCCAGTATTGTGTACTGTCTCACCCTTCACCAGAGTTACCACTTATCTATTGTCTATTTAGTGTTTTTCTATCCCCACCCCTCCTCTCCTCCATAACCATCAAAGATTGTTTCTTTTAGTGTGTAAAGCTTTTCATATATTTTTATAGTAGTGGTCTCATACAATATTTTTCCTTTTGTGATTGACTTATTCACTCAGCATGATGGCCTCCAGATTCATCCATGTTGTGAGATGCTTCGCAGATTAGATTCATCATTGTTCTTTATCATTGCATAGTACTCCATTGTGGGTATGTACTGTAGTTTGTTTATCCACCCATCTGTTGATGGACATCTAGGTTTTTTCCATCTTTTTGCTATTGTGAACAATGCTACAGTGTACATGGGTGTGTGTATGTCTATTCGTGTGACAACTCTTATTTCTCTAGGATATATTACTAGGAGTGGGATTGCTGGATCATATGGTATTTCTATTTCTAGCTTTCTAAAGAAGCGCTGTATTGTTTTCCAAAATGGTTATATCACTTTGCATTCCCACCAGCAGTGCATAAGAGTTCCAATCTCCCTGCAGCCTCTCAAACATTTGTTATTTTCTGTTTCTTTGATTCGGGCCAGTAATGCCAGGGTGAGATGGTATCTCATTGTGGTTTTAATTTGCATTTCTCAGATGGCTAGTGTCTTGAGCATTTCCTCATGTGTCTGTTGGCCAATTGAATGTCTTCTTTGGTGAAATTTCTGTTCATTTCCTTTGCCCAATTTTTAATTGAATTCTTTGTCTTTTTGTTGTGGAATGTTGGATTTTTCCTGTAGATTTTAGAGATTGGAACTTTGTTGTATTTGTAATAGCCAGAAAATTTTTCCCAGTCTGTAGGTTCTCTTTTTACTCTTTTGGTGAAGTCTTTTGATGAGCATAAGTGTTTAATTTTTAGAAGATCCCGGTTATCTAGCTTATCTTCTGGAGTTTGTGTGTTGTTGGTTATGGTTTGTATCCTGTTAACACCGTGTATTAGGGCCTCTAGCACTGATCCTATTTTTTTATTCTATGATCTTTATAGTTTTTGGCTGTACATTTAGGTATATGATCCATTTTGAATTAGTTTTTGTGTATGGTGTGAGATATGGGTCTGTTTCATTTTTTTTGCAGATGGACATACGGTTTAGCCGGCACCATTTGTTAAAAAAGACTGTCTTTTCCCCATTTAATGGACTTTGGGCCCTTGTCAAAGATCAGGTAACTGTAGGTGGATGGATTTATATCTGGGTTCTCAATTCTGTTCCATTGGCCAATGTATCTGTCATTGTACCAGTACCAGCCTGTTTTGACTACTGTAGCTGTATAGTAGGCTCTGAGGTCAGGTAGTGTGAGTCCTCCTACTTTATTCTTCTTCAATAGTGCTCCACTTATCCGGGGCTTCTTTCATTTCCATATAAAGTTAATGATTAATTTTTCAATCTCGTTTTTTTTTTTTTATTATACTTTAGATGAAGGTTTACGGACCAAATAGTTTCTCATTAAACAGTTAATACACGTATTGTTTTATTACAACTGTTAACAACCCTGCGACATGTCAACACTGTCCTTTCTCAACCTTAGGTTCCTTATCACCAGCTTTCCTGTCCCCTCCTGCCTTCTAGTCCTTGTCACTGGACTGTTGTGCCCCATTAGTCTCATTTTGTTTTATGCGGCTGTCCAATCTTTGGCTGAAGGGTGAACCTCAGGAGTGACTTCATTACTGAGCTAAAAGGGTGTCCAAGAGCCATACTCTCGGGCTTTCTCCAGTCTGTGTCAGGCCAGTAAGTCTGGTCTTTTTTTGTGAGTTAGATTTTGTTCTACATTTTTCTCCAGCTCTATCTGGGACCCTCTGTCGTGATGCCTGTCAGAGCAGTCAGTGGTGGTATCTGGGCACCATGTAGTTGTACTGGACTCAGTCCAGTGGAGGCCGTGGTAGTTGTGGTCCATTAGTCCTCTGGACTAGTCTTTTACCTGTATCTTGTTCTCTTCATTCTCCTTTTCTCCCGAAGGGGTGAGACCAGTGGAGTATCTCAGATGGCTGCTCACAGGCTTTTAAGACCCCAGACGCTACTCACCAAAGTAGAATGTAGAACATTTTCTTTATAAATTCTCTTATGCCAATTGAGCTAGATGTTCCCTGAGACCATGGTCCCCACAGCCCTCTGCCCAGCAGTTCTGTCTCTCATGGAGTTTGGATGTGTCTATGGAGCTTCCATGACCTTTCCTTGTACAAGTTGTGCTGGCTTCCCCAGTACTGTGTACTGTCTTACCCTTCGCCAAAGTTACCACTTATTTATTGTCTGTTTAGTATTTCCCCTCACCCTTCATCTCCTTTGTAACCAACAAAGATTGTTTCTTTCTGTGTGTAAACTTTTTCATGAGTTTTTACAGTAGAGGTCTCATACAATATTTGTCCTTTTGTGATTGACTTGTTTCACTCAGCATAAGGTCCTCCAGTTTCATCCATGTTATGAGATGCTTCACAGATTCATCATTGTTCTTTATTGTTGCCTGATACTCCATTGTGTGCATGTACCATAGTTTGTTTATCCATTCATCTGTGACTGGTCATCTAGGCTTTTTCCATCCTTTTGCTATTGTGAACAATGCTGCCATGAACATGGGTGTTCATATGTTTATTCGTGTGATGGCTGTTATTTCTCTAGGATATATTCCTAGGAATGGGATTGCTGGATCGTAAATTTCTATTTCTAGGTTTCTAAGGAATTGCCATATCATTTTTCAAAATGGTTGTATCATTTTGTATTCCCACCAGCAGTGCATAAGAGTTCTGATCTCCCAGAAGCCTCTCCAACATTTGTTATTTCCAGTGTTTTTGATTCGTGCCAGTAATGCTGGGGTGAGATGGTATCTCATTGTAGTTTTAATTCGCATTTCTGTAATGGCTAATGATCGCCAGCATTTCCTCATGTGTCTGTTGGCCACTTGAATGTCTTTTGGGTGAAGTGTCTGTTCATTTCCTTTTGCCCATTTTTTAATATTATTATTTGTCTTTTTGTTGTAGAGGTGGTGGATTTTCTTGTAGATTATGAAGATTAGACCTTTGTCTGATTTGTACTGCCCAAAAATTTTTTCCCAGTCTGTAGGTTCTCTTTTTACTCTTTTGGTGAAGTCTTTTAATGAGCATAAGTGTTTAATTTTTAGAAGATTCCGGTTATCTAGCTTATCTTCTGGAGTTTGTGTGTTGTTGGTTATGGTTTGTATCCTGTTAATGC
>NW_004444007.1:8521613-8522964 GCF_000243295.1 Trichechus manatus latirostris
AGAATTTTTGCATCAATATTCATGAAAGATATTGGTCTGTAATTTTCTTTTTTTGTGGTGTCTTTGCCTGGTTTTGGTATCAGGGTTATGCTGGCTTCATAGAATGAATTTGGAAGTATCCCTTCCTTTAGTATGTATTGAAATAGTTTGAGTAGTACTGATGTAAACTCTTCTCTGAATGTTTGGTAGAATTCTCCAGTGAAGCCATCTAGGCCAGGGCTTCTTCGGAGAGATTTTTTTTTTTTATTACCTTTTCAATTTTTTCTCTTGTTATGGGTCTGTTCAGATTTTCAACATCATTTTATGTTAGTTTGTATAGGTAGTGTGTTTCTAGAAATTTGTCCATTTCCTCTAGGTTTTCAAACTTGTCAGAGAATATGTTTTTATAATACTCTGTCATTTTTCCTTTTTATTTCAGTTGGATCTGTTGTAATGTCCCCATTGCATTTCATATTTGGGTTATTTGAGTCCTCTCTGTTTTTCTTTTGTCAGTTTGACCCATGGTTTGTTGATTTTTTTGATTCTTTCAAAAAATCAACTTTTGTTTTTGTTGATTCTATTGTTTTTCTATTCTCTGTTTCATTTATTTCAGCTCTAATCTTTATCATTTCCTTTCTTTTGGTGGCTGTAGGCGTCTTTTGCTGTTTTCTTTATATTTGTTTGAGTTGTATAGCACATATTTTGATTTTGTTTATTTCTTCTTTTTTGGACTGTGCATCTATTGCTATAAATTGACCTCTGAGCATGCCTTGGCTGTGTCCCAAAGGTTTTGGTATGATGTGTTTTCATTCTCGTTTGATTCTAGGGATTTTTCTCATTCTGTCTCTGATTTCTTCTATTACCCAGCAGTTTTTAAGCAGGATGTTATCCAGTTTCCATATAATTGATTTTTTCCTTGCTCTTCCTGTTGTTAATTTCTACCTTGATGGTGTTGTGGTCAGAGAAGATACTTTGTATTACCTCAGTGTTTTGGATCTTGTTGAGGGTTGTTTTGTGGTCTAAGATGTGGTCTATTCTGGAGAACGTTCCATGTGCATTGGAAAAGAATGTGTACTTTGCAGCTGTTGGGCAGAGTGTTCTATATATGTCTATGAGGTCAAGTTGGCTGATTGTGCCTGTTAGGTCATCTGTATTGTCTTAGTCATCTAGTGCTGCTATAACAGAAACACCACAAGTGGATGGTTTTAACAAAGAGAAATTTATTTCCTCACAGTTAAAGTAGGCTAAAAGTCCAAATTCAGGGTGTCAGCTCCAGGGGAAGGCTTTTCCTCTCTTTGGTCTTCTTCTCTTCAGGAGCTTCTCTGTGCAGGGACCTTGGTCCAAAGGACGCACTCTGCTCCCGGCACTGCTT
>NW_004444007.1:8523064-8577766 GCF_000243295.1 Trichechus manatus latirostris
TACAATCCCACCCTAATCCTCTTTAACATAAAATTACAATCACAAAATGGATGCCAACCACACAATTCTGGGAATCATGGCCCAGCCAAATTGATACACACATTTTTTGGGGGACATAATTCAAACCATGACACGTATCTTTGTTGAGTTTCTTTCTAGATGTTCTGTCACTATCCATCTCTTTATGGTGCATTTGGGCCATTTACATTCATTGTAATTGTTGATAAGTGAATTTATTGCTGTCATTTTGTAGTGGTTTTTTTTTTTGTGTGTTGGTAACATTTTCCTTGTTTGTCTTACTTTCCTGTACTGAATTCCTTTTATTTGTGGAGTTTTTTTCATTTCTTTAGTTTTTGTAGATTTTGTTTTTACTAAGACTTTATGGTTTTCCTCTTTATTTTAAGGAGTAGGTTTGTTAACTTTCTTTGTGGTTACTTGAAATTTACTCTTATCTTCCTAGGTTTGAAGCAGTCATTATTACTTGGTATTGCCTTGCCTTCTTCTCCATTAGAAAGTTCTATATCTACATCATTTATTCCCTCTTACTGTTCTGATGTTGTTGTCATTTGCAGATTAACCTCTCTGGTTCCCTGTTGTATATCTTTAGATTTTGAGTAGTCCTTGAGAGTTTGTTTCCTAGGTTGGTATCTGGCTGGTGTGATCTTGCATCCTAGATTCAGACCGTGGTCTGATGTTTGTTCTCAAACTGAAGGACTCCCTTTAATAATTCTTGTAAGTTTGGTTTGGTTTTTACATAGTCTCTTAATTTCTGTTTATGTGGAAATGTCTTAATTTTTTGCCATCATATTTGAATGAAAGATTTGCAGGATACATTATTCTTGTTGGCAATTTTTTTCTTTCCAAGTTTTATATATGTCATCCCATTGCCTTCTTGCCTACATGGTTGCTGCTGAGTAATCAGAGCTTAGTCTTATTGTTTCCCCTCTCTGTGTGACATTTCATTTTTCTTGAGCTGCTTTCAGGATTCTTTGTCTTTTGTTTTAGCGAGTGTGTTTATGGTATGCCTTCGTGATTTTCTTTTGGGGTCTATCCTATATGGGTTTCGTTGAGCTTCTTGGATGGTCAGCTTTTCATCTTTCATGATATTAGGTAAGTTTTCTGTCAGCAATTCTTCAATTATCCTCTCTGTGTTTTTATTTTTCTCCCTCTGTTCTGGGACTCCGATCACTCGCAAATTTTTGCTGTTGATATCACACATAATTCTCGGGGTTTCTTCATTTTTCTTTGTTCTTTTTTCTGATTTTTCCTCATACAATCTTGTATCTGTGTGTTTGTCTTCAGTTTTGCTGATCTTGTCTTCCATTGTTTCAAACCTGCTCCTCAATGATCCTCTCTGTGTTTTCTATTTTCTCCCCCTGTTCTGGAACTCTGATCAGATGCCGATTTTTCCTTTTCATTATATTCTAAATAATTCTCACTGTTTCTTCACTTTTCTTCATTCTTTTTTCTGATTTTTCCTCAGAGTTGTATCCAAGTGTTTGTCTTCAACTTCACTGATCCTATCTTCCATCGTTTCAAACCTTCTCCTCAGACCTTCTATGACACTGTCCATTTTTGCAATCTTGTTGTTTATCTTTGGATTTCTAGTTGTTGTTTTTGTGTGATTTCTAGCCGTGAATTTATTTTGACATTTTGCTCCTGTATTATTTTCCTGAACTCTTCCATTTTTTTTGTCTGTATTTTCCATGAATTTGTCTATTTTTTCCTCATTTTCGTCTGCTTTTTGCTTTAATGTTTGGTTAACTCTGAATATTAGAGATTTGAATTTGCTATCAGGTAGTTCTCATGCCTTTTCTTCTACTAGAAAATCACCTGGTGTTTTATTTTGGATGCTTACTGGCACCATCCTTTCTTTCTTTTTTTTTAAATATGTTTTGATATTGTCTGCTGTCTTCCAGGTATTCATTAGTTGTTTTCTTCTTTTACTGATTGAAGATTTATTTGTTTTGTTGTGCTCTTTTGTTTTATTTGGTTATGTCTGAACAGGCGAGCTGTGCATTCTGTGTAGATTGCTCATCTGGGGGCATGATACTTTTCACCTCCTTGTCAAATGGACAGGGCCAGTCTGTCAGCTATGATGACGCAGGACACCATATGAAGGCCAGGGGCTCCCATGTGTTGTTTGTGGCATGTATTGGGTCCAACAGGGCAGGCTGGGGGTCAGTGCAGGGTAGGTTCTTGTAGGCTAAGCCTATTTTCTCAGAGATGTGATGTTAAGCACACAGTGCAGGTAGGCAGGAGGGAGGGGGACGGTTGTTATGTATGGAGCTAAGATGGGTACGGGAAAGAAGAGATAGAAGAGAGAGGAACAGGAGCCAAACAAACAAGCCAAAAAGTGCTGGGGTACTTTGCCATTGAACTGGAGAGAGGAGAAACCAAGAAATGAAGAAAAACAAAAAGGAAACAAGAAAAAAGAGAAAAAAATACATAAAAATAAAAAAATATGTCCCCAGGGATCCCACCTGTGACCCTGGAAATTGCTCCCAGACCTTGGGGCACAGCCAGTCTAAAAGGGGCAGAGATGGCACACAGAGCCAGATATTCAGGAAAAAGGAAAAGAGGGAAAGCAGAGAGAAACGAGAAACTGAGAAATAAAGAAAAACAAAAAGGAAAAGAGAAAAAATAAATAAATAAAAAAGACAAAAAAAAAAAAGAAGAAAAGAAAACCCCCCAGGGATCCCACTGGCATGGCTGCACAGACCATGAAAGTAGCTCCCAAGCCATGCAGTACAGCCTAGCTAGAAGGGCAGAGATGGCACATAGCACCAGGTATTCAGAAGACAGGAAAAGGAGGTAAGTAGAGGCAGATGAGAAATTGAGAAAGGAAGAAAAGACAAAAAGGAATAAAGAAAAAGAAAAAAATAATAATAATAAATAAGAAGAGAGGAAAAAAAAAAAAAAAGAAGAAGGAATGCCCCCAGAGATCCCACCAGTGTGGCTGTGCAGACTGGGGAAGTGGTTTCCAAGCCGCTCAGTACAGCCCAGCTAGAAGAGGCAGAGATGGCACATAACACCAGGTATTCAGGAGAGAGGAAAAGAAGGAAATAGAGAGAGATGAGAAACTGAGAAATGAAGAAAGACAAAAAGGAAAAAAGAAAAAAAATATATAGAAATGCCCCCAGGGATCCCACTGACATGGCTGAGGAAGTGGCTCCCAAGCTGCGCAGTATAGCCTGGCTAGAAAGGGCTCCCAAGCTGTGAAAAGAAAAAGAAAACAAACAAATAAAACAAACAAACAAACAAAAAAAACCAAAAGAAAACTAAAAAAGGTCCCAGGCGATCCCAGCAGCATGGTGGCATGGACCAGGGAAACAGTTCTCCAACCAAGTGGCGCTTCACATCCTGTGAAGAAGAAGCAAAGATGGCACAAGGAGTCAGGTGTCTGAGAGAAAGGAGGGAGAATAGGTGAGAGGGAGGGAAGAAACCAAAAGAAGCCAAAAAAAAAAAAAAAACCAACACCAGCAACAATGAAATGACACCGAAAGAGCTGGCTGGTATGGATGGGGTGAATCTGCACAGCATGGAGCTGGTGCCTCCCAGGCCAGGATCACTCTGCCTGCTGGGAAGCAGTGGAGGCTGAGCAGGGGAAAGAAGGGCGTGGGGTGGAAAAGAGTTTATTGCTGGTTACCAGGTGCTGTGTCTCCTGCTAGGAGCTCTGTGAAGCTGCTTTCCAGTACTCTCTGTCCACCGATCTCTGACAGGAGTCCAAGATGGCAAATCCATGCTGCGTTAGCTGATGGGGGACCTCTGCTCATATCTCTCGTAGTTCTCTGTTCTCTGTCAGTTTCTTATTTCATGTGGTGCTTGGTTGAGTTCTTTATCTCTTCATTTGATGCTTAGGGTTCCAGGGCTGATGTTTGTCTCTGTTTTACTTAGTTTTTTAGGTCTTTGCTGTGGAGGGACAGCATGATGCTTCCGTCTATGACACCATGTTCAGGAAGAATATATGATTAAATACAGGTTATTGTCAAAACCCTAGATTTGTTGTGAGTAGTGGGTTTGTTGGTAATTATCACATTATTAAAACTATTGATAAAATAACTAAATAAAAACCATGGATACATCAATTATGAGAATTTATCATGAACAATAGATTACGATACATCCAACTTTATGTGCATGAAATCCAGAAACAAAATAAAAAACAGAAAAGAACCAAGTTGAAAAGGAAGAACATTGGCATAAAAGGAAACAATGTTAACTAATATCTTAGTTTATGAATTTTCCTGCTCTTTAAAGATGTTGGAGAAAGGGTGAAGAAGAGGTTAGAAATGATATTATGCTTAAATCTTGACTTGAAATTGGTTAAAGATTATGCTAATTTTGTGATAAAAGAGGAGAATTTGTGGCTTTGAGATATAAATGTACACATAATTGCTCCATCCCATTAACCTTTCTCAGATTTCCCAAAAGCTGTAACTGATTAGCAACTAAAAATGTCAAGGTTTATTTTGAGAATATTAAATGACTATTCAGTCTAGGATCTTGAAATAAATAGTTGCTCAAGGCCTTGTCAAGAAATAGGGCATATACAAAGCTCTAAGAGTTCGCTAGTCAAGAAAGCAAAATGCTTTTGAGAATTTTATCTGGTGAGGTAAATTAGTGTGCTTTGTTTCAATTGATTAACCAAATGTTGAAAGTATTACAAACCACTTTTAGAAAGAATGAAAATTTCCCAGGAGGCCCATAGGATGACATGAAATCATTTTGTTGTAAAGACTGCAGTTGCTTATGTTCACTGGTTTTGATGTCAATTATTTGCTGTAAAAGATAGTAGTCTTTAGGGGATTATACATTTTTAAATATTATTTAATATTAGAATTTGATGAGGTAATTAATGATTGAAAATAAGAAATTTTAAGGCATGTTAGTTCAAATGTTGGCTGTAAAGCAACAGAAAATTCTTAGGTATGAAATAAAAGCCTATAAGAATAATTTTTTTATTTTTAAATTGAGCTTTAAAATATAAGACAGTGTGGAGTACCATTTACTGGAGTTCCAGGGCGCCCCAAATAAAACATCCCTTCATTCCTTCCCCTTTATAAAGAATCCCTTGGAAACACAAATGATTAAGTGCTTGGCTACTAACTGAAAGGTTGGTGGTTCAAACCCATCCAGAAGTGCCTCAGAAAACAGGCCTGGTGATCTGCTTCTGAAAGGTCATAGTTTTGAAAACCCTATGGAGCATCTTTCTACTCTGACACACGTGAGGTTGCTATGACTCAACAATAACTCAGGTTTCCCCCCACCCCTTTATAAGGATTGTCTAAGGAGTTAGATGGATGGAGATCAAAATGCCAGGTTTATTACTTGTAAAAGGATAGAGAAAGGCTAGTGTGAAGATGGCAACTTAGATATGCAACCCCAATTACCTTCCTAATACTACACCACTTCTAGACAAACTTAATCAACAGTGTATAAGCAGAACAAGATAACTGCTGACTTCACTTGCCAAGTAGGATGTTTACCACATGGCACAGAACAGACCCCTGAATGTCCATGCCAAGTGGATAGAAGGCCCAAAAAAGATAGAGAAAGAGGAAAAGCCTGTGCCAACTTGTTCAGTGCCTTGTCCCACATCCACCAGTCAGACCAATTTCTTCACCTCCCATAGGCAGGGATAAGTAAGAAGTGGAGAGAAAGGCTGGAGGATTTCTCTCTAGCTAAAGCCTCCCCAGATAGGAACAGGACAAATGTAGGATACAGATTCCTTTCTGCCTAGGAACATGCTTTACTCATCACGTACATGTGATCTATTATGTTAATGGCAATTATGTTGTGTTTCAAAAGAGTAGTGTTAATGGGGGGAAGGAGATTATTAAATTTCAAATTTTCCACCTCCATTTTTCAGATAATTACAGAGAGAATTGCAAAAGAGTGAGACTCATAAATTGCTGGCGTGCACACTGTTATGAATTAATGTTTATGAGTTGATGGCTCAGCTGTGGAAGGAGAAAGAAGGAAATGCAGAAGTGCCTTCATTAATGAGCAACATCCAGAATGCTGCTAAAATTCTTCTCCTCTGCTGAGGGCAGCACTGCTGCCATCTGCTAATTGTGACTAGGAGAGATCCATAGGGGAGAGAAATTGATTCAATTTCTTACTCCCTCCAATATGGGAGGTATTATGCTAGGCACCATGGTGGGGGTACTTAAGATAATAGATTGAGTTCTCTGACATGTCCCTCACTAATAACGGAAACTTAACAGGGGAAAAAGACCTCACTTGGAAGACCTTGGTAAGTGTGACCTTTATGGAAGGGCCATGAAATACTGAGATCTACTGCAATGAGGACTATCAGGAAAAGGTTTACAGAAGAGGTGATCAAAGTTTTTGTTGGAAACAAAGGTAGGTGTGGTGGTTAAGGTTATGTGTCAGCTTGGCTGGGCCATGATTCTCAGTGGTTTGCAGTTATGTAATGATGTAATTTGGAAGTTATGTAATGATGTAATCAACTCCATGATGAGATCTGCTATGAGCAGTCAATCTGTTGAAAGGGAGTTTCCTTGGGGGTATGGCTTGCTTTCAGTATATAAATGAATTTTTCAACAAGGCTGTTGCTCTGGAACCTGCATCCAGCTTGTCATCATCTGACCTCTGGTTTTTGGGACTTGAGCTAGCAGGTTACCTGCTGATCTTGGGATTCATCAGCCTCTGCAGTCTGTAAACCAGCAGACTGCCATCTGACCTGCTGATCTTGGGTCTGTCAGCCCTCACAGCTACGTGCGTCAGACGAAGCCTCCAGCCTGATGCTTGACCTACAGACTTAGGACTTGCCAGCCTCTACAACTGCATGGGCCATTGCCTTGAGAAAATCTCTCTCTTTGTACACACACACAAGCACACACACACACACACACACATATGTATGCATATATGCTTCACTGGTTTTGCTTTAATAGAGAACCCAGCCTAAGACAGTAGGGTTCAACAAGGAGAGATAGGAGAAGAGAATTCTAAGCAGGCACTTACTGCTTCAAACAACTTAATTATACTGACTCATTAAGAGTTAAAACAAAGTTTAGACTCTTTATAGATACCTTTTTTATTTCTCTTTTCTGATCAGTCTCTTCCTAGTTTATAATAGTCTTGTTTTGTGATCAGACCTATGATTACTCCTAATCAGAAGAAATGGCTCCTGACAATGAAGGCTTTGAGTATGATATGACCAGCATGATATGTCCCTCCCTAACAATGCCCCATGGGACCAAGAAAATTGAGTATCTCCTATACTTTTCCCTGAAAAACATGAGTAGACTTCATTCTTTGGTCCGTGGTTTACCATAGCATAAATTTATGAGGCTGAGATGTTCAAATTCAATTTTAATCAGATATTAGTTTACCTTAATATAATATTTGAATACCACAAATAAAGCTTTCACCAGCTTAGGAACCATCTAGAACTCATAAGTGTAATTAGGATTAAAATGATGCCAAGATTTCACACTAGTCCTGTGAAACACTTGTGATTTTATATTCTGTGCCCTTATTCCTTGTATCGTGGTCAGCTAGATATTTCCCTACGATAAGCTGTGGTATGTTAAGGACCCAGCAAATTAAAAAGTAATGACTTTTTAAGTCATACAATAAAATGTGGATAACTGAAACCATTGTCAATATTAACATATGACAAATGGTAATTTCAAGTTGCAGATATGAGTGTACAGAGGAGCTATTCTGCCTGAATTTCATTTGACTTTTCTGTGGTTGTCAAAATGGGTTTCTTTCAATCTTTTTGTCCGCAGAAGTTGATTTGCGTTGGATTTGAGTGATAAACCTGTCAAATACACTGAAGTTTGTGATCCCATTGGGTCCTATTACAAAAATCAATTTTGAAGTATGCTAAACGTAGTGAAATTGGCTGATTCCTGGGTTTTAGAGCTTATTGCATAGATTTGGATAATGCCATCACATATGTTTAAAAAGCCTCTTGTTTCAAATATGTTTGTGTTTAAGACTCCTTCAGTAAAGTATTTGTAACAGTAAATAAATGCAATGGAAAACAAGCTTAAACAAAGGTTTTAAATTTATTTATCCATCTTAGTGTTTGAAATACTCTATCCCCCACCCAAAGCTCCATTTTCTCCTACCACAATCTCCTCTTTCTAAATTCAAATGTTCTTACCATTAATTTAGAAGATGTGTAAAGTTAGGCCAAGGAAAATGAGAAAAAAACTATAAAACCCAGGAGGATGAGCAAAATTGGAACCAGTGCCAGAAGCTAGGACAAAGTCAAAATGCTGTAAACAGAAGATGTTGCTTTGGAAATGTAGGAAACTAAAAGCAATCATATCTTCCTCTATTGCGGTTATGAAGAAGTACTATATTATCTTGTTCTTGGGTAGCTTATAGGTTATCTGAGGAGATAGGGCATGTTTAGATGAAGATAAATGACAATGCGAAAACCCAGAGGATGGGCAAATGAGCTGAGCAAACAGCAGGGATATGTAATCAAGTCTAAATGTGATTGGGAATGACTTAAAAAGTGGGATTTTATCTGGGTCTTCGCCCACCTCTGAATTTTTATTTTTAAATTATGAAATACTTTAAGTGTAGGAATTGAAGGGAGTATAATGGTTAAACAGAACAGATAATAAGTATCTCACAATAGGTACCATTTGTTAAATACTTACCATGTGTAAGGTGAATCCTTAGGTGGTGCCAAAGGTTAAGCATTCTGCTACTAACCAAAAGGTTAGTGGTTTGAATTCACCCACAAGTGCCTTGGAAGAAAGGCCTGGAAATCTACTTCCAAAAGATCTCACCCATTGAAAATCCAGTGGTGCCCAGTTCTACACTGAAACACATGAAGTCCCCATAAGTTGGAATTGACTCAATGGCAACTGGTTTGTCTTCGGTTTTATGTGTAAGGCATTGTGCTAAGAGCTTTATATGCATTCTTTTACTCAATCATTGCATTTTTTCTACGACTTAAATATTAATTTTTCCCCAATTTACAAATGACACATCATAGAAGTTAAATAAGGTGCCAATGTCACATAGATGTTAAATGGCTGAGCCTGGACTCAAAGCAAAATTTTTCTGATTCTAAAGCCTCAGCTCTTAAACATGTGCTTACTACCTGTGTACAACTAAGGCTCAATCTCCTACATGCCACAGTAAGGCAATGAAGGCAATAGTACAGAGGACTTTATTCCTAACATGAAGCATATGTTAGTTTGGAAAGGAATTCTCCAAATGGAAATTGTGAAAACGATTTAACAAAATAGACGTATGTTTAATGTATAATGTTAAACAAAACAAAACAAAAAATAATAAAAGTGTACAGTGTGTTTACAATTATGTCAAAACTATGTATACGTGTAGACAAAACCTTGGAAGAGAAGTTTAAAAGTAAAATAGTTTTCCTGGACTAGTAAGAGTCATATGTTTTTCTTTACAAATTTCTTATAGTATTGTGATTCTGTTATTAATATTTTTTTATAAATTAAATGAGAAAAATTAAAACTGTTCCACTAATTCAATGAGACAGCCTTAAGTCTTGGTGTTGGGAAGAACTCTTCCTCAAATGAAAATTACAACTTGTTTTAAAATGTGAAAATAGTTTGGGAGGTTAGGACATAATTGAAATTCTTTGGTAGAAAAAGTTTAGTTTATGAAGATAAATTTTTATTGTTTTACTAGAAAATCATGTTTGTTTTTTCTTCGCCAGAAATTTCCATTAAAGTTGCCATTTCAAAGGTGAAAAAGTTTATCAAATAGGATCTGATACTCCTCCCTTCCTCTTCCCCACACCTTGCTCTGTGTCCCTCCCAACTTCATTTTGAGAAACATGAGTCTTAACATCCTTGTTGAGTTATTCCCCATCTCACCCTTTTGTCTGAGAAACTCTAGTTGACTTTTAGAAATCACAAAGGAACAGAGAAATAGTATAACTTCATTATTTATCAGGTCGACACTTCTCTGAATGAGAGAAGAACTGACTGATGGTTCTACATGCTTCAGGTAGGTATAGCTCAAGATCTCAATGAAGCCAGTGAGCTTGTAGCTAGAGACACAGTTTGGTGTTTTGCTTTTTCTTCATTAGTTGTTCTGTAGCTGATAGTGAAAAATTGTCTTTTACTACTCCTTATAGCTAATTCACCAAACTAAGGATTGTTTTCTATTCCTTCTGCAAATATATTGACTTACATGTAGTGCACCCAGAATGTCCCAAAACCATACATACGCTACACCCACTCATTTCTCTCTCATTAATCAAAAGCCAAACCTGCTCATGCACATAGTGTTTATTGTCAGAATTGCACAGTTTAATAACATAATAACATAAACCAGTGAAATGTGAGTGCAAAATGAATGTTAGTTGTAGTTTCTAGGAAAATTAATTTAAACACTTTGAAAAGCATAAAGATATGTAGACAAAAGAAATGGTGACGAATTAGGAGTGGAAGAGATGATGAGAAAACAATGAGGAAGAACAAAAAAACTTTAGAAGGATCATTCACTCAGATTACACTGTAAATTTCTCTAATTTTTTGCCCCATTTTAAAGAAACTCAAACTGGAAATTTTAGAAGAGGTGCAAGAAAAATGTCATTTTTACATTTCAGGAAAGGCCCAGAGTCTACATAAAAGATTGGCCAATGAATGTACGTTTGTGTTTTAAGCTATAATAGAATATTTAAGGTAAAACCAAACCAAACCCATTGCCATTGAGTTGATTTCAACTCATAGCAACCCTATAGGACAGAGTAGAACTGCCCCATAGGGTTTCCAAGGAGCAGCTGGTGGATTTGAACTGTCATCCTTTAGGTTTGCAGCCATAGTTCTTAACCACTGTGCCACCAGGGCTCCATATTAAGGTATGTATGTATTATGTATTATGAGTCCTCAATGTAAATGACTTTTAATAAAAATTATTAACTGACCAATTGCCAGTCTCATACATGGAAGATAAGAGAGTTACCTTGTGTTATGGGTTGAATCGTGTCCCCTCAAAATATGTGTTGTAAATCCTAACCTCTATTCCTGTGGTTATAATCCCATTTGAGAATGGGTTGTCTTTGTTAAGTCAATGAGACACAATTGGTGTAGGGTGTGTGTTGAATCAATCTCTTTTGAGATAAAAAAAGCAAAAAACAACAACAAAAAAAAACACTGCCATCTAGTAGACACCGACTCATAGCAACCGTATAGGGCAGAGTAGAACTGCCCCATAGGGTTTCCAAGGAGTGGCTGGTGCAGATAAGCTCTTAAACCACTGAGATTAAGCAAGCAAGCAAGTAAGCAGAGATGGGGTAAGATAGATGCCAAGACACATGGAAATCTCCAAGGAAGTAGGGAGCAGAAGCTGAAGAGACGAGGACCTTCCCCCAGAGCTGACAGAGAGAGAAAGCTTTCTCCTAGAGCTGGCGCCCTGAATTCAGACTTGTAGCCTCCTAAACTGTGAGAAAATACATTTCTGTTTGTTAAAGCCACCATTTGTAGTATTTCTATTATAGCACTACTAGACAACTAAGACACTTTGTATTCAATCATAAAGGTACAGCATGTTCAGGGGCAAAATTTGAAGTAAAGAATTTCATTTTCAGAAAGATCCCTAAGAACTTCTGAACTTTGAAATCTCTATTTAGGTATATAGTTTTGATTCTATTCTATTTAATGCTAAAAATACCAAGCCCACTTCTTTCCTTCCTTTATTCATTAATTCAAACCTCACTTCCATTCTATGGCAGAGACTAGTTGCCAAACAACACATTCTCCCATTCTTTTTCAAATAAATTGACGAAGAGTTTTCAGCTCTATGTGCTATCGTATATATAGAAAACCCATTGTCATAAGGAGATTCCGACTCATAGCAAAACTATCGGACAGAGTAAAACTACCCCATAGGGTTTCCAAGGAGCGGCTGGTGTATTCAAACTGCCGACCTTTTGGTTAGCAGCCAAACTCTTAACCACTGAGCCACCAGGGCTCCACGCGTATAGAAGGAAGACCATATATCCTGACCTGGTATATTGGTTTTGCTGCTGTAACAAATTACCACAAATTTAGCAACAAATTTATTATTTCACTGTTCTGTAGGTCAGAAGTCTGGATTGGTTTCTTTGCTCTGGGTTTCATAAGGCCAAAATCAAGGTAATAACCAGCTGGCCTCTTATCAGAAGGCTCTGGAAAGAATCAGCTTCCAGGCTTATGCAGATTGTTTGCAGAATCTAGTTCCTTGCAGTTCTAGGACTGAAGATTCTGTGTTCTTGTTTGCTGTCAACTCTAGGTTGCCCTCAGCTCCTAGAGGCATCTTTCTGGTTCTTGAGCAGCACCTACATCTCAAAACTAGCAACAACGTGGTGTGTTAAGTCTTTTTCATGCTCGGAATCTCCCTGAATTTCCCTTGTGCCATAGCTCTTTTTTGCCTCTAGCTGGGAGGATATTTCCTGCTTTTAAAGGCTCATGTGATTAGATTGGTCCTACCCAATAATACAGGATAATGTCCCAATTTTAAGGTCTGTAACATTTCACCATACTTATTCAATCTGTATGCTGAGCAAATAATCCGAGAAGCTGGACTATATGAAGAAGAGCGCAGCATCAGGATTGGAAGAAGACTCATTAACAGCCTGCAATATGCAGATGACACAACCTTGCTTGCTGAAAGCAAGGAAGACTTACTGATGAAGATCAAAGACCATAGCCTTCAGTATGGATTACACCTCAACATAAAGAAAACAAAAATCCTCACAATTGGTCCAATAAGCAACATCATGATAAATGGAGAAAAGATTGAAGTTGTCAAGGATTTCATTTTACTTGGATCCACAATCAACACCCATGGAAGCAGCAGTCAAGAAATCAAACGCAGTATTTCATTAGGCAGATCTGCTGCAAAAGACCTCTTTTACGTGGTAAAAAGCAAAGCTGTCACCCTGAGGACTAACGTGCACCTGATCCAAGCCATGGTATTTTCAATCACCTCATATGTACACGAAAGCTGGACAATGAATAAGGAAGACCAAAGAAGAATTGACACCTTTGAATTATGGTGTCAGTGAAGAATACTGAATATACCATGGACTGCCAAAAGAATGAACAATCTGTCTTGGAAGAAGTACAGCCAAAATGCTCCATAGAAGCGACGATAGTGAGACTTTGTCTCATGTATTAATACTTTGGACACGTTATTAGGAGGGACCAGTCCCTGGAGAGGGACATCATGCTTGGTAAAGTAGAGTTTCAGCAAAAAAGAGGAAGACCCTCAAGGAGGTGGATTGACACAGTGGCTGCAATAATGGGCTCAAACGTAGCAACGATTTGTGAGGATGGTGCAAGATTGAGCAGTGTTTTGTTCCGTTGTACATAGGGTCACTATGAGTCAGAACTGGCTCTATGGTTCCTAACAACAACAAAACTTAATTACATCTGTAAAGTTCCCTTTTCCATGTAACTTAACATATTCACAGGTTCCAGGAAATAGAGTGGACATTTTGGGGAGAGTGGAGTGGGACTCTGCTGACTACACCTGGTGATTTTCGAGCTCTGCCTAATGAATGGAACTGGCGATGTGTGAGTATGTGGGAAGTGTCCTTAAAGGGAGGAGAGATGCCCTTTTTCATGGTCTCCTTGTCTGCTGCACACTGCATACTTTGACATTCAATTGCATGCTGTTTTAAAAATCGAGTAGCCATTACTTCAAAGCAGTAGTTTAAGAATGTTTTCTAAGTCACAAACTACCTTGAGGATCTTATGAGTGTTATGAACCATCTTCCCAGAAAAATGCCCTTATATTCTTACATAAACCTTTTAAAGCATTTTAATGATGTGTTTATGTTGTTGTGTGCCATTGTAATATGACTATAAAACTCATGTTAGGAGGCGGAGCCAACATGGCATTATAGACAGAAGCACCATGCCGTCCCTCTGCAGCAAAGACCTGAAGAACTAAGCAAAACAGATACAAATATCAATCCTGGAAACCTAAGCATCAAATGAAGGAATAAAGAACCAGATCAAGCACTGAATGGAATAGAAACTGACAGAGAACAGAGAACAAGGAGAGCTACAGAGTGGAGGTCCCTTACCAGCTAATGCTGCACAGATTCGTAATCTTGGACTTCAGCCACGAAGGACTGTAGATGGAGTGTGGGAAGGCAAATTTGCAGAACTCCCAACAGGAGACAAAGCACCCAGTAACCAGGAATACACGCTTGCCCACCTCTACCCTTCTTCCTTGTACATGGCCTCCACCGCTTTTCAGCAGGCCACAGTCACTTGGCCAGAGAGACAACAGCTCACTGCAACCTGGGTCTGCCCTGCCCACACCAGCTGGCCTCTTCGGCACCACTTTGTTTTTTGTTATTGTTTTTTGGCTTTTTTTTTTTTTTTGTTGCTTCTCTCTCTCTCCCTTCCTTTCCTTTCTCCCACCCAGCTAGCCCCATGTGCTGTCCCCTTCTCTTCTTGACGGGCTGTGCCATACTGCTCAGTTAGAAAGCCACTGGTGCATGGCTGTCCCTGGTCTGTACTGCCCTTGCTGGCAGGCTCCCTCAGCTCCATTTTTTATTATTATTGTTATTATTATTATTATTTTCTGGTTTCTTCTCTCTCTCTTCCTTCCTTCCTTTCCTTTCTCCTGCCCACCTAGCCCCATGAGACATCCCTGCCCCTTCTTGGCAGGTTGTGCCACACCACTCTGCTAGAGAGCCACTAGCACATGGCCTCCTGGGTCCGGGCCGCTCGCAAGGGCGGGCTGCCTCAGCACCTTTTTTCTTTTCTTTTTGTTTCTTCTCTCTCTCTCCCTTCATTCCTTTCCTTTCTCCAGCCCATCTGGCCCCGTGAGATGCCCCCACCCCTTCTCTACTGGCAGGGTTGCACAGTTTGGCTAGTAAGCCACTGGCGCAGCCAATGGCCAGCTCCTTTGGCGCTATATTTTTTTCTTTGTTTTTGCTTTTTTTTTCTCTGTTTCTTCTATCTGTATCCCTTCTTTGTTTTACTTTCTCCCATCCACCTTGCCCCTTCTCCATGGGCCTTGCTGCACCGCTCGGTTGGGGGACCACCAGCATACAGCCTCCCCGAGTCTGCTCTACCCCTACCAACTGGCTCGCTCAATGCCATATCTTTTTGTTTGTTTTCTTTGTTCTTTTTTTTTCTTTTTTTCAGTTTCTTCTCTCTCTCTCCTTTCAAACCTTTCCTTTCTCTCACCCACCTAGCCCTGTGCACTGCTCTTATCTGTTCTCGAGGGGACATGCTGCACTGCTCAGCTGGAGAGTCATTGTCACACAGCCTCCCTGGGTCTGTGCTGCAGTCACTGACTAGCCCCTTCATGGCCATTTTGTTCATTAATTTATTGTTTGTTTGTTTTATTTTTCTTTTTTTGTTGTTGTTTCTTCTCTCTCTCTCCCTTCTGTCCTTTCCTTTCTCCTACTCATGTAGCCTAGTGTGCCGCCCTGCCCTTCTTGGTGGGCTGTGCTGTACCGCTCAGCTGGAGAGCCTCTGGCACACAGCCCCCTAGGTCTGGGCCACCCCCATAGGCTGGCTCCCTAGCACCATATATTTTATTATCTTTCCCTTCTCTCTTTACCTCTCCCTCCCACTTAGGCCCTGCTCTAACTCCACCACTTCTTGACGGGCTATGCTATGCTGCCCAGTGAGAAAGATACTAGCTTGCTGCCACCCCAATTTTGTACTGCCCCCAACAGCTGGCTCCTCTGTCATCATATTTATTTTTTTATTTGATGTTTTTATTATTTCTTAATTTTTTTGTTTGTTGGTTTCTTCTCTCTCTTTCTCCTCTTTCCTTTCCTCTCTCCTGCCCTCTAGCTCTGTGTGCTGCCTACGTACCTTCTTGACAGGCTGAGCCACACAGCTCAGCTAGAGAGCCACTGGCACATAGCCTTTCCAGGTCTACCCTGCCTCCACCTGCTGAATCCTACCATGCCACCATTTTAGTTAGTTTTTTTCTTTTTTCCTTCATTATTTCTTTTTTTGCTTTTGTTTCTCCCTCTTCTTTCACTCACCCACTTAGTTCCACACATCACTTCCTCTCCCTTCCCTCTGGCCCATCTGCACCATTCATCAAGCACCATGTCCCCAAATGACACCGAAGTGGTCCCCTGGATCCCACCCTGCATTGTACCCTGGCCCCACCCTGTCAGCCCCAGTTCATGATGCAAACTACCCGTCCTCATCCCTCCACCCCCTGGAACTGCTCTGCTGCACCATAGCTGAGTAACCAGCCCTGCCCACCTGGACAAGCTGATGAGAAGTAATGTGCCTGCAGGTGAGCAAGCAACAAAACGCGCCCAGCCCACCTGTCCAGGCATAACCAAATAAAACAAAAAAGCAGGATGTACAAACTAATCTACAATCAATAAGCAAAGAAAATAATTCCCAAATGTCCTGGAGACAGAAGACAATATCAAAACATATAAAAAAACAGGACAGGATGGCTCAGGAAAGCAACCAAAATAAAATGTCAGATGACTTTCCGGTAGAAGAAAAGGCACTGAAACTATGTGATAAGGAATTCAAAACTCTAATATTCAGGGTTCTCCAAGAGACAATGGAAAATGCAGACAAAAATAAGGGAAAAATAAAATCATGGAAAATACAGACAAAATCAGGGAAACCACCAACAAAGAAATGGAAGAATTCAGGAAAATTATACAGGAGCAAAATGTCAAAATAAATAGAAAACTGGAAACCATACAAAAACAGTAATTAGAAATTCAAAAGATAAACAACAAGATTTCAGAAATGGACAGTGCAATAGAAGGTTTTAGGAGAAAATTGGAAACAATGGAAGGCAGGATCAGCAAAATTGAAGATAAATCATGGATACCACTTTGAGGAAAAATCAGAGAAAATAACAAATGAAAGTGTAGAAACCCTGAGAATGACGTGGGATAAAATCAAAAGCAAATATTTGCATGTTATCTGATTTCCAGAACAGGGGGAGGAAACAGAAAACACAGAGAGGATCATTGAAGATTTGATGACAGAAAATTTCCTTATATCATGAAAGATGAAAAGCCGATCATCCAAGAAGCTCAATGAACACTATATAGGATACACATCAAAAGAAAATTATCAAGACATATCATAATTGCACTGGCTAAAACAAAGATAATTCAGAGAGCAGCTTGAGAAAAAAGAAAAGTCACATACAAAGGGGAAATACTAATACTAATACCTTTGAAACAGGTATGGTGGAAAGGGCATTATCCAGATCCATAGCTGCATATCAGGTACCAGGAGATGTATTAATTTGCGCAAGCAATGAAACCACATCTGGAACAGCAGCTGAAATTGGAGTCACCATCTGGTTAAGTTTTTGATAACCCATTGTCATTCTCCAAGATCCATCTGTTTTTTGCATAGGACAAATAGGCTATTTGACTGGGGATGTGGTGGGAATCACCACCCCTGCATCCTTCAAGTCCTTGATAGTGGCAATAATCTCTGCAATCCCTCCAGGAATGGGGTGTTGCTTTTAGTTTACTATTTTCCTGGGTAGGGGCACTTCTAATGGCTTACATTTGGCTTTTCCTATCATGACAGCCCTTACTCCATTTGTCAGGGATCCAATGTGGGGGTTCTCCTAGTTGCTGAGTATATCTATCCCAATTATGAATTCCTGAGCTGGAGAAATCACTACAGGATGAGTTCGGGGACCCACTGGACCTACTTGGAGACGGACATGAGCTAATACTCATTAATAACCTGACCTCCATATGCCCCAACTCTGACTGGTGGGCCACAGTGATGTTTAGGGTCTCCTGGAATTAGTGTCAGTTCAGAGCCTGTATCCATTAATCTCCAAAAAGTCTGATTATTTCCTTTCCCCCAATGAACAGTCAATCTCATAAAAGGCTATAGATCCCTTTGGGGAAGGCTGGGAGAAAGATTAACAGTGTAAGCTTTTGGCAGTGTATTGGAGTCATTCCTCAAAGGGACCCAGCCTCCCCTTCATTCAACGGATTGTGAGTCTTTAAACTCGTTCAAGCCTGGGAATTGATTGAGGGGCCATGACTCTCTATTCTGGCAATTTGAGTTAAGACTGCTGTTCAGTTAACCTAGAATTCATCCACTTGCACAGATCAAGTAAATATGAAGTAGATTTCCTATCTTTTTCATTCCTAGGGACATCATGACTAAGTAGCCAATGTCATAAGGCCATAAAAGTAAGACTATTTTGATTATTTCTTTGACTCCGCTGTTCATTATGGTAACCATGCCCATCTTGTTTTTGTTGTTTGAGCGCCGCCACTTGACCCCTACAACCATGGAGTCCAATCAGCCCCCCTGTAGTTAGGTGTCTTAATTCAGTTAGGGTGGTTCCCACTGTCAAGTCTGACTTACATAAAATAGCAATCACAGAAGTCTTCAAAGATTCTGGAGCTCCCTTCACAAATTTGTTCCTCACAGTTGTGGTAAGAGGTGTGTCCTCTGGGCACTCCTTGTGTGGGTCTGTGGGTCTAACCTGATAAATCCACTCTAGCATGCCAATTTCCCTAAGCCTTTGGATATCTTCTTCTACAGTATACCAGGGCAAGTCTAGTACTTCAACTTGATTTAGTGTAGACCACTGCATAATCCATGCTTCTGCAACACAACTAAATAAGCTATTAGATCCTTTCCTTACTTCTTGAGCTGAAACATTAAATGAAGAATCTGTGCTTAGTATGCCCATATCAATAAACTCAGACTGATCCATCTTTATGTTCCTTGCACCGTTATAACATACACTTAACAGCCATTCTCAAACATATTCCCCAGGTTTCTGTACGTATTAGAAAAGTCAAGCAGTTGTTTTGGAGTGTATAGTATCTCCTCGTGGGTCACACTTTGTACTTCATCTTTTGGAGTTTGCTGGGACTTAAGTCTAGTTATAGGTCTAGAAGCCAAAATAGATGGGGAAGTGTTTTGAGAACATTCAGAACTGTCTTGTAAAGCATCTGCCTCCGGTGATGCCCCAGGCAATGACTCAAACTAGGCTCTTTAGAAGCAGCTTGGTCAATCTCTTTAGATGGGGGTGGAGGGGCTGATGGTTTTCCTGGGGAGGGTGTTTTAGCAGACAAACATGGAGTAATCTCTTCAAATGGAAGTGAGAGGTCTGGTTCTGCTAGCGGGAGTGATTCAATGAAATTTAGGGGCTCAGTGTCTCCAGCTTCCTGATTATCTGCCCATATGTCTCCATCCCAAGTTTAAGGATCCCATTTCTTCTCAATCAATGCCCCCACTTTAACTTTAGACACATATCAAGGTTGGCAATTGAGTTGGCATTGTAATTCATCCACTCTCATGATAAGACTCTGGGTTTGGTTTTTTGACAATATCAGCTGTTACTACAAGAAATAAGGCTTTCTTTCAAGGTACAAGGGGAAACTTTGAGGTCGTTTATGCTGCACTTGAACTTTGACTCTGAAGCCCTGAGCTCATCTCTTTCTTTCACCAGTTTGTCTAGCAAAAGTAGGACCAACCAACCGGCTTCCTTATACTTCTCATTATGACAAAACTGTAGAAAGGTATCACACGTGTTAACCAAGTTCACCAATACCTGATCTATTGGTGGTGATATTTTGTGTATTTGTATTGCTGTCTCATGCCGTGGATTAGCAGTGCCCTCTTTACTACTGGAAGCAGAGTCATCAATACCTTTAAGACTAACCAGACTTGAGAACCAATTTAGAAAACTTATCCTTATAATTTTGTTTCTCTAGAACCACTCGCAGTACCAAATGTCTTAGGCTGGGTTCTATAGAGAAACAAAACCAGTAAAGCATATAAATATGTATATAGAGAGATTTATATCAAATGGCTCACGAGGTCATAGAGACTGGAACAGCCCAAGTCTGTGGGTCAGGCTGGTGGCTTCTCTCATTCACGTAGCCACGGGGCCGGTGAACCCGAGATTGGCAGGTTAGAGAGCAGGGCTATTGCTTATAGGCTGTGAAGATCGATGAAGCCCAAGATTGGCAGGCAAGACAGCAGGTAAGCTGATAGCTCAAGTCCCAGGAACTGGAGGTCAGAGGAACAGGAGCTAGCTGCAGGAACCAGAATGAGCCCACCAGCCTTGTCAGTATGTCCACTTATATTCGATGCAAGCCACACACCCAAGGAATCTCCCTTTCAACTGATTGGCTACTCACAGCAGATCCCATCATGGAGGTGATCATATAATATCAAATCTCAGCATAGAAGTGATCACAGCATCATATGGCTGCCAAATCACTGAGAATCACGGCCCAGCCAAGGTAATACACAGCCTTAACCATCACAATCTTTTGATTTTTTTTTCCTTGGTCTTCCTGTTATTGATTTCTACTTCTATGGCATTGTGATCAGAAAGAAGGCTTCAAAGTATTTTGATGTCTTGGATTTAATTGAGGGTTGCTTTGTGACCTAAAATGTGGTCTATTCTGGAGAATGTTCCATGTGCATTGGAAAAGAATATACACTTTGCAGCTGTTGAGTGGAGTGTTCTATATATGTCTATGAGGTCAAGTTAGTTGATTTTGGCTTTTAGATCTCATGTATCTTTTTTGAGTTTCTTTCTAGATGTTCTGTCTTTTACCGAGAGTGATGTGTTGAAGTCTCCTATTGTTATTGTGGAAGTGTCTATTTCTCTTTTCAATGCTGTTAGAGTTTATATTATGAATTTTGGGGCCCGGTCATTGGGTACATAGATATTTATTAAGATTATACCTTCTTGGTGGATTGTCCTTTTAGTCATTATATGATGTCCTTCCTTGTCTTTTATGGTTGATTTTGCCTTAAAGTCTATTTTATCTGAGACTAGTATTGCCACTCCTGCCCTTTTTTTGGTTACTGTTTGTTTGATATATTTTTTTCCATTCTTTGAATTTTAATATATTTATGTCTTTGTGTCTAAGGTGTGCTTCTTGTAGAGAGAATATTGATGGGTTGTGCTTTTTTATCCACTCTGCCAGTCTCTGTCTCTTTACGGGCGCATGTAAGCTGTTTACATTCAGTATGATTATCAATAGGTATTAGTTTATTACCGTCATATTGTTGTTGTTTTTGTGATGCTAATGTTTTCTTTATTCCTCTTACTTTCCTGTGCTGAGTTCCTTTTGTTTGTGGTTTTTGTTTTCTTTTCTTTCATTATTATAGATTTTGTGTTTACTGAGTCTTTATATTTCTCTTCTTTTTATTCTGTTGAGTAGGTTTGTTAACTTTCTTTGTGGTTATCTTGACTTACATTTCTAAGTTTGAACCAGTCTTTTATTTCTTTATATCACCTTGACTTCCTCTCCATTTGAAAGTTTTATATCTACTCAGTTTATTCCCTCTTTGATTGTTTTGGCATTGTCATCATTTACAGATTGATGTCTCTGTGTTCCTGTTTCAAGTATTTTAGCTTTGTTTTATTTTTGACAGTTCTTTTCCTAGGTTGATATCTGGCTGATGCCCTGTGTCTTAGATTCTGGTTGTTGTCTTCTGTTGTTGGTTCTCTAACTGAAGGACTCCCTTTAATAATACTTGTAAATTTGGTTTGTTTTCTTGTGAATTCCCTTAATCTGTTTATCTGGTATCTTAGTCATCTAGTGTTGCTATAACAGAAATACCACAAGTGGATGGCTTTAACAAAGAGAAGTTTATTCTCTCACAGTCCAGCAGGCTATAAGTCCAAATTCAGGGTGTCAGCTCCAGGAGAAGGCTTTCTCTCTCTGTCAGCTCTGGAGGAAGGTCCTTGTGATACATCAGTCTTCCTTTGGTCTGGGAACTTCTCTGCACAGGAACCTCAGGTCCAAAGGAAGTGCTCTGCTCCCAACACTGTTTTCTTGGTGGTATGAGGTTCCCCTGTGTCTCTGCTCACTTCTCTCTTTTATATCTCAAAAAAGGTTGGATTAAGACACTATCCAATCTTGTAGACCTCATCAGTATAACGTCATCATAATGATAGAGTTTACAACACATAAGCAAATCACATCAGATTACACAATCATACAATATTGGGAATCATGACCTAGCCAAGTTGACAGATATTTTTGGGGGACACAATTCAATCCATGACATCTGGTAGTGTCCTAATTTCTCCATCATATTTGAGTGAGAGTTTTGCAGGATACATTATTCTTGGTTGGTACTTTTTTTTCTTTCAAGGTTTTATATGTCATCTGTCATGGATTGAATTGTGTCCCCCAAAAAATGTGTGTAGCAACTTGGCTAGGTCATGATTCCTAGTATTGTATGATTGTGTTATCTGATATGATTTCCTTACATGTTGTAAATTCTACCACTATGATGAGATTATATGTGATCTCCTCATGTGTTGTAAATTCTATCACTGTGATAAGGTTATACTGATGAGGTTGACAAGATTAGTGTCTTAATGCAATCTCTTTTAAAATATAAAGGAGAGAAGCGAGCAGAGACACATGGGAACCTCATACCACCAAGAAAGCAGTGCTGGGAGCACAGCTTGTCCTTTGGACCTGAGGTGCCTGTGCAGAGAAGCTCCCAGACCAAAGGAAGACTGATGACATGGACTTTCCTCCAGAGCCAACAGAGAAAGTGTTCCTCTAGAGCTGATGCCCTGAATTTGGACTTGTAGCCTACTGGACTGTGAGAGAATAAATTTCTCTGTGTTAAAACCATCCACTTGTGGTACTTCTGTTGGAGCAGGACTAGAAGACTGAGACATCATCCCACTGCTTTCTTGCCTGCATAGCTCCTGCTGAGTAATCAGATTAGTCTTATTGTTTCTCCTTTGTGACTTTTCATTTTTTTTGAGCTGCTCTCCAGATTCTTTGTCTTTTGTTTTGCCAAGTATGATTATGATGTCTTTGTGACTTTCTTTTGAGTCTATCCTACATGGGTTTCGTTGAGCTTCTTGGATGGTTAGCTTTTCATCTTTCATGATGTTTGGGAAATTTTCTGCCACCAAATCTTCCGCAATCTTCTCTGTGTTTTCCATTTTCTTCCCCTGTTCTGGAACCCCGATCATGTGCAGATTTTTGCTCTTGATTGTGTCCCACGTAGTTCTTAGGCTTCCTTCATTCTTTTTCTGATTACTCCTGAAACAAAGTGGCGTCAGTGAATTTGTCTTTAATCTTGCTGATTCTGTCTTCCATTGTTTCAGATTTGCTCCTAAAACCTTCTGTTGAGTTGTCCACTTCTGAAATTTTGTTTTTTATCTTTTGGATTTCTATTTACTGTTTTTGTATAATTTCTAATTTTTATCTGAGTTTTGTTCTTGTATTATTTTTCTGAATTCTTCTATTGCCTTGTGTTTTCCATGATTTTGTCTATTTTTTCCTTGGTTTTGTCTGTGTTTCCCTTGATCTCTTTCTAATCTCTTGGAAATCCCTATAATATTAGTCTTTTTAATTCTATATCAGGTACTTCCACTGCCTTTTCTTCTACTGGAAGCTCATCTGATTCTTTGTTTCGATCACTTGCTGGAGCCAACTTGTCCTGCTTTTTTATATGTTTTGATATTGTCTGTTGTCTTAGAGACATTAAAGCATTATTTTCTTCATTTATGGATTATATGTTCATTTGTTTCATCCTTCTTTTTTGTTTTGTTTTGATATGTCTGGGTGGGTGGGCCAGGCTTGTTTTGCTGCTTGCTTGTCTGTGGGCACCATAGCTCTCACCACCTTGTCTGGGCAGGTAGGGCAGCAGCAGGAAGGGTGAGCCCACTTCCCTGTACACTCATTTGGCAAGGTGGCTGAAGGTGGACTGAGAGCTGTCTACTTCCTGATGTTGGTTCAGTGGTGTGGGAGCATTCATAGCCCCTGGCCAGATAGGCACGAGTGTTAGATGGGGAGTGATATGGGCTCACTTCCCACCATTCAGCAGCTGGTCAAGTGGTTGAAAGGAAGAGGTGGAGTGGGCCTGTTTCAGGGGATGCTTTAGCCATACTGGCACAGCTGGGCTCAGCAGGAAAGGACTATGGTATACAGGGCTAGGAGAGTGGGAGAAAGAAAAGGGAAGAGCGACAAAAGAAAAGAGAAAAAGAAAAAGGAAATTGTGGTGTGGTGGGGGCTGGCTTGTAGGGCCAGGGTGGACCCAGGGATGGGTGGAAATGGAGGCGTGGTGACATAATGGGCTAGGTTGGAGGGAGAAAGAAAAATAAAAGAAAAAATAGAAAAGAAATAATTGGTGGCACGGTAGGGGCCATGGGTGGGGATGGGGCACACCTGAGGCAGCAATGGGCACTGTGGCTCTCTAGTTGCTGCAGGGTGGTGGGAAGGGGGAAAGTGGTGTACAGGGATAGATGGGAGGGAAAACAATAAGGAAGAAAGAGAGAAAATAAATTAAATTAAAATAAAATAAATTAAAAAATAATAAAACAGACTGCATGGTGGGGCTGGCAAATGGGGGTGGGGCAGATCCAGGGGCTGGTGGGAAGGGGTGGGGGTGGCTTATTAGGCTAAGTCAAAGGGGGAAAGAAAAGAAAGAGAAAAAAGAAAAACAAATGGCAGCATGGCGGGTGGGCCAAGTTGGACCTGGGGTGACAGCTGATTGGTGGCTTTCTAGCCACAGTGGTGTGACAGGATCCAGCTGTGGGGATGGGTGGAGGTAGTGTATGGGGCAGGGGCAGGTGCTCTGTCTCCTATTGGGAGCTCTATGAAGTTGGCTTCTTGTACTCCCTGTGTGGGTCTTTTCTGGCTGTGTTCCAAGATGGCGACACTGTACTTTGTTAGTTGGCAGGGGACTTCCACTCTGTATCTCTCTTTGTTCTCTGTTTTTCATCAGTTTTGTCTTCCATTCAATGTTCGATCTAGTTCTTTATCCCTTCATTTGATGGTTACTGTCATGGATTGAATTGTGTCCCCCCAAAATATCTGCCAACTTGGCTAGGTCATGATTCTCAGTATTGTGTGACTGTCTACCATTTTATCATCTGATGTGATTTCCCTATGTGTTGTAAACTCTATCACTATGATGTAATAAGATGGATTAGTGGCAGTTATATTGATGAGGTCTACAAGATTAGGTAGTGTCTTAAGCCAATCTCTTTTCAGATATAAGAGAGAAGCAAGCAGAGATACATGAGGACCTCATACCACCAAGGAAGTAGTGCCAGGAGCAGAGCGCACCTTTTGGACCCAGGGTTCCCTGAGTAGAGAAGCTCCTAGTCCCAGGGAAGACTGATGAGAAGGCTGACAGAGAGAGAAAGCCTTCCCCTGGAGCTGACATCCTGAATTTGGACTTCTAGCCTACTACACAGTGAGAAAATAAATTTCTCTTTGTTAAAGCCATCCACTTGTGGTATTTCTGTTATAACAACACTAGAAAACTAAGACAGTTAAGGTTCCTGGATTGATGTTTATATCTATTCTACTCAGTGTTTCAGGTCTTTGCTGTAGATGGTCTGCACGGCATATCTGTCTACGGAGCCTCTCAGGAGATATTTTTTGAAACTGAGATGTGAATGTGTAATATGGCTCATTTCACGAAGAAATTTCTACTTGCCGTCACAAGTAAATGAATGTTTCAAAACTTTGGAAAGGGCTGCCTTATATTAGTAGGAATCAATGTCTAAGAAAGACATACTATAAGATATTCTGAGTTCAGGAAGTGGTTTACCAATTTGCCAAGCAATTCAGAGCTTGCAAGTAAAAATAATGTCATTCTATTGAAACAATTTATTTAAAAGATAAAAGGTACATTTCATTGGTGGAGGAGGAGAAGCAAGTGTGATGGGGTGTAAGGAAATGTTCAAGAGAGACCAAGTATCTAGCCATATTTAATCCAATAGGTTTTTTTTTTTTTTTTAATTTTTTTTAATGAAGAGAAGTTTATTTCCTCATAGTCAAAGTAGGCTAAAAGTCCAAATTCAGGCTGTCAGCTCCAGGGTAAGTCTTTCTCTCTCTGTTGGCCTTCTCATCAATGTTCCCCCGGACTAGGAGCTTCTTTGCGCAAGGACCCTGGTCCAAAGGATGCGGTCTTCTCCTGGCACTGCTTTCTTGATGGTATGAGGTCCCCCTGTCTCACTGCTCACTTCTGTCTTCTATATCTCAAGAGATTGCCTCAGGACACAATCCAGTCTTGTAGATCAGGTCCTGCCTTACTAACACAACTGCCACCCATCCTCCCTCATTAACATCATAGAGGCAGGTTTACAACGTACAGGAAAATCACACAGTACCAGGAATCATGGCCTAGCCAAACTGATACACACATTTTTTGGGGGACATAATTCAAACCATGACATTCCACCCTTTGGCCCCCAAAAAATCACATCCTTGCAACATGGAAAACATATTCACCCCATCATATCACAGCAAAAGTCTTAACTCCAAGTCTAAAATCCAAAAATTCCTCTTCATCTGTGAAATCTAGAATACAAGTTATCTGCTTCCAAAGGTACAATGGCAGAACAGGAACAAGCTAGACATTTCCATTACAAATGGGAGAAACTAGAGGAAAAGAAGTGATAACAGTCACCAAGCAAGTCAGCAGAACACATTACATTAGCCCTCAAGGCTTTGAAAATAATCTTCTGTTCTCTGAGACAATTTCCACAATGGCCCTGTCCTCCAGACTCTAGGTATTGGCCACAGTCTCTGGATTTTGAGTGGCGGCCCTTCAGCCCTGGGCTTCAGCTCCACCTTCCAGGCCCACTGGGACAGCAACTCTGCTCCCTTGGCTTTAGGCACACCATTCTTCCAGTCCATTGGAGTGACAACGCCACCCTTTGAAACCCCTGAGGTCATGGCCATACCTTTTGAGGCTGAAGTAGCTCGGCTTCTTGTGTCCCTTGTCTCTTCAGCTTCTGCTTCCTATGGCCTCTCGGGCCTTGGGCCTCACACCCGCTTCTGCCCCGCTGGGGCAAATGTTCCAAAGCTCAGTAGCTCCACCTGTATAAGTGCCCGGAGGCACCCCATTCCGCCAGGAAGCCTCCTGCACACAGGCACTCAGCTCTCTCGCTCTGTGGGTCGGCAAGCCTAGCTCCACAGATAAGTGCCCAGAGGCACCCCACTCTGCTAGGAAGCCTCTCGTGCACAAGCATTCAGCTCTCTCGCTCTGTGGGTCGGCTCCAGAGCTGTCTCGCAGTGGTCTTCTGGTTCTGCTGCTGTAGGTTCTCTGCTGCTGCTGGTCCTCTGTCACTGCCGCATGTCTATCCATTCAAAGTTCTAAAACCACTTCCACATTTCAGGTATCTGTTAGAGCAGCACCCCACTCTCTCGGTACCAAATTCTGTCTTAGTTATCTAGTGCTGTTACAACAGAAATACCACAAGTGGATGGTTTTAATGAAGAGAAGTTTATTTCCTCATAGTCAAAGTAGGCTAAAAGTCCAAATTCAGGGTGTCAGCTCCAGGGAAAGTCTTTCTCTCTCTGTTGGCCTTCTCATCATTGTTCCCGCAGACTAGGAGCTTCTTTGCACAGGGACCCCAGTCCAAAGGATGCGCTCTTCTCCTGGCACTGCTTTGTTGTTGGTATGAGGTCCCCAATCCAATAGGTGTTTTTAAACACATTGCACAGATCACTGGTTTATTGCAATTGTACTTAAACTAAAACCTCAGGGTGAAGTGAGGTTTTGTGGGAAGAATTAGCTTTAAAAATATCCTACATGGCACCAATAATCAGCGCCTCTAGTGGACCAAAATCTTGATTGTGTTTAAGCCTGTTATCAACTAGCTTCAGAGTCCTTTCCTCTGCATCCACCATTTCCAGTTTCAGACATACATGACTGCCATGATATTCCTTCTTGAAAGTTCCCAAATAGTCAATACCAGAAGAAAATAAAGTAATATTAACACAGTGTGTGAAAAGAAAGTATGTCTAAAGAATATTATATACAGCCAAGTCATCATGCAACTGAGCCAATATTGAGTGGTAAGAAAGTATTAGATTGTTCTAGTGATGGATCAAATGGGAGTTAATAGAAAGTCAGACCTGGGATATAGAACACTAGTACTTACGTGGCATCCTTATTGTTCCCCAGATCCAACTCTCTGCCTCTGAGTACTTCAGTGACTTAGGCTTTAGTTGGTGCTCTGAGTTTTCCTTTCTCTATATAATATAGTTGACCTGCTACCCTTAAGAAACGTGTCCATCTTGCTAATTCCACTTTCCCAGGATTCTGACTCCGAATCCTGTTGGTTCAGTCCTTTCCCATGTCCAACCAATTACACTTCACTATTTATTTTACTAAGTACTGTCTACTTCAAATCTCACTATCAATGGTGTCTTGGTCATCTAGTGCTACTATAATAGAAATACCACAAGTGGATGCCTTTAACAAAGAGAAGTTTATTTCCTCACAGAAAAGTAGGCTAAAAGTCCAAATTCAGGGTGTCAGCTCCAGAGGAAGGCTTTCTCTCTCTGATGGCCTTCTCATCAGTCTTCCCACAGACTAGGAGCTTCTCTGTGCAGGGACCCTGGGTCCAAAGGAGGTGCTCTGCTCCTGGCACTGCTTTCTTGGTGATATGAGGTCCCCCACTCTCTGCTTGCTTCCTTTTCCTTTTATCTCTGGTAAGACAAAAGATGGTGCAGGCCACACCCAGGGGAAACTCCATTTACATTGGATCAAGGATGTGACCTTAGTAAGGGTGTTATACAATCCTACCCTAATCCTCTTTAACATAAAATTACAACCACACAATACTGGGAATCATGGCCCAGCCAAATTGATACACACATTTTTTGAGGGACATAATTCAAACCATGACAGGCAGGGTGAGATAAAAAGGAATGTCAGATATCAAAACATACTATTACTAGAAAAGAAATAAAGGTGCATAATACAGTGAAACTGTGACAGCCAGAACTCAGCGGGGCTGCCTTGTTTATTTGAGTCTCACAAGTTTTCTGCCTTTGACAGAATGCATTCTTACCTCTTTTCTGTCACTTGTTTTAGTGGAAAATATTTGAGTTTTCCTTCTCTGACAGGTTTCTGCCTCACACGGGTTCTGACTTTTGCAGGTTTTACTACTGTATGAAAAAAAAAAGAGAAGAACCTAGTTTTGAAAAGCGTAATACATAAAACAGAAAAAAAACATTTCCTACCAGAGCTTTGTTATTATGAAAAGATTTGATAAGAACATGGATTCAGTAAAACAAAACCTCCAAGAATAAAATGACAAAACAGCAGACTGGGATAAAAATGATGGAAAAATTTTGAGATCAAAATAGCAGCATTATATAATCAAGAAACAAGTTAGAAATAGTTGACACAGCTTACATTTTAAATAATTACATAGAAGAAAGTCTCAATATAATTACAGTAAATGTAGAGAAAAAAGAGATTAAAACTACTAGAAGAAGACAAAAAAGAGAAATATGACAAACATTGTTCAACACTAGGAAAATTGGTGCACCTGAGTTATGTGATTCAACAAATGAGACAGAAGTATTCAAAGATATAATTGAAGATAATTTCTCTAAAGGAAATAAAAAACTGAATGTACATATGAAAGGATACCTTAAGTTCCACTGAAAAATTATTGACATATCCTGGTTAAGTTATTGTGTCCTGAGGATAAAGTAATAATTTTGAGTTATCCTGACACAACACACACACACACACACACCCCACACACACACATGCACACACATCACTTAATGACTGGGTTTAGATTTCTTCTCAGCAAGAGTCAATACCAAAAGACAACAAAGTAACATTAACAGTGTTGTGGAGAAGAAAGTATGTCTACAGAATATTATACACAGCCAAGTTGTCATGAAGTGTAAAAGCGAATGGCAGATATTCTTAAACAGGAAAAATCAAGAAATAGAGAACTTAGAAATCTTCTTAGAGAAAAAACAAAATCAGTGATGAAATCCAGGGAACCAGGGCTGAATGAGGAAGTCATGGTTCAACTAGTGCCAATCAATGCTGGGTGACAGTTGAGCAATGACTATAAAAGTTATGAATGGTAAATGTGAACCAGGCCTCATAATTTTATACCAAGCCAAGTTGTCTTCTGAGGATAAAGGCAAGACACAAACATCTCAGGAAGGCATAAAGAATATAGCACATCTGAGCCCATCTTAAAAAAATGTACTTGATGATAAAATCCAGACAACCAAGAGAAGAATGAATACAAACGACTGAGAATTAGTGAAGCTGTAGTTTAAAACAAAACAACAAAAATGTCGTGAAAGGCTTGAGTTCATTTGACTATAGAATATACATTTTGTTTTTAAATGGGGGAATTATAGTTTAAGATCAAAACATCCATGTTACAAACCTTGAAAGTTATATATTATGTATTATATTTATATAAAATAACATTGTAAAAAAGGAACTGGGAGAGGGAAGGTGGAAGTAATTTGTGTTTTTTTAATCTCTCAAAATATGGAAACAGTTGATAATGCTTCAAAGCCCAGAAAAATAATATTTTAAAAACCTGAAGTTTTTTAATGGTTTTTATCATTTTGTTTCTTAAAGATTAATTAAAAAAACTAATAAATCTTGGTTAGAGAAAATCTGAAGTTCAGTAATTCTAGTTTCACTTCAATTCTAGTTATGCTACATTTAAGTACAATTAAATTTGATATTTTTATTTTAGAACAGAAAATAGAGTATTATTTTAATTTTGGAAGATTATTTTTGGTGATCGATTCTGACTCATAGCAACCCTATAGGATGGAGTAGAACTGTCCCATAGGATTTCCAAGGCTGTAATCTTTATGGAAGCAGACTGCCACATCTTCCTCTCATGAAGTGGCTCGTAGCTTCCAACCAGTGACCTCTTGTTTAGCAGCTGAACACTTAAGCACTGTGCCACCGGAACTCTTATGCTACCACCACTAAAAAGGAGCCCTGGTGGAGCAATGGTTAAGTGCTCAGCTGCTAACCGAAAAGTCAATAGTTCGAGCCCACCAGTGGCTCTGTGGGAAAAAAGACCTGGCAATCTGCTCCCATACAGATTATAGCCTAAGAAACCCTATGCGACAGTTCTACTCTGTCATGGAAGGTCACTATGAGTCAGAATCAGCTGAACCACACACAACAACAACTACTACTAAAATCAATAACTAACTTTTGTTGTGCACTTGAGAAATACCCAGCACTTTTCTAAGTACTCCACAATTCTCTCTATCAATCATCTAAATAACAGTTATCTCCATTTTATAGATGAGGAAACTGAGGAACAGAGAGATTAGGTAATTTGCTGAGAGTCCCACAGCTAGTTAGTGGTAAAGGCAGGGTGAATAGATATCATTAAACTAACATTTATAATATTTTACCAGATATTTAAATAATTATTCTACAAAAAGGAATAAATAAACTTGAGTAAAAACTTATGGGACTCTTATAATATTTGAATCCATTGAATATTTGGGTGAGAAGCAAAAGAGAATGTAGAATTAGACTTCCACTATCATTTTTTTTATGTTTATCTCAGAAGCGTAAGTTCTTAAGAACTACCGAGACCAAATACAAAATGGACCATTCTATTATGCTTTCCCTTCCTTTCTCAAACTGTTGGTATTATTAACTACCTCCATCGTCTACTGAAAAATATTTTCGAAGGCATTAGAATCATCCACATGACACATTTGAGGAAAAACAAGCAATGATTGACTTCGAAGTCCAATCAAGTACATTGCATATCCTTACATTTGTGTTGAGCCACACGATACCAGAAGGCTTCTGTGCAGCATCTTGGAACTAGGTACACAATGAGAATAAGATCTTTGCTATTTTTGCAGGAATCAAGAATTCCTTCAGCATGCCTCTAGGGTTAACATTTCCAATTTCTACTCACCATAAACTTATCTTGAGACTTCGAGATGAGCCTACAACCCTGCTTTACCATGTATGTAGCACTGTGATCTATTGATCTATAGCTGGTGATTCTATCCTTGACAACAGACTAGAAGATCAATATCTGATCTTGATGTTCAAAATCATCTCCCACTGTATAAGTCAAATCACTCCACAACATCTCTACATAGGTATTTCTGATGTTTGAAGAACCTGTCTGCTTAAAAGTCAACAATAGGAAGTTAAGGCATTTCTTAATAAAGCTTTGTTACTCAAACTTTGCCTTAGGCTCTATTTTCTAATCAACCTGGACTAGGACAGATACTCCAAAGGAGATTTTTAGAATTAAATGATCAGTAAAATTTGTGTTTTTCTCATTTTCTCAACATCATTTTATGTTCAATGATAGAGGAGGCAAAAAGGTAAGAGAGTCAGTGTTTAGCCAGTTTAGTGTTTGAGCTGGTCACTCTGCTAGTTGTTCACATACATATTTTATATAAATGCAGCAATCTTAGCGTTTAGATCATTTTATCTCAACTTTACAGATGAGGAAACTGATGCCCCCAAAATTTTATGCAATATGTCTAAATTCACACAGCTATTAAGCGAAGACATTGGGGTTGAAAGCCAGGTTTATTTGCTTCCAAAAGCACATATTATTCTCTTTTACCTGTCACTGTTCAAATATGACAAGTAGGGTATTATGTTCCAGAAAGGATTTTAAGTGGCTTATAAGTGTTCGTGGAGCCTGGTGGCGCAGTGGTTAAGAGCTCAGCTGCTAACCCAGAGGCCGGCAGTTTGAATCCACCAGCCGCTCCTTGGAAACCTTATGGGGCAGTTCTATGCTGCCCTGTAGAGTCGCTATGAGTTGGAATCGACTCAACTGTAATGGGTTTGGTTTTAGGTTATAAGTGTTGGTAATATGTGACAAAATAAAATATCTCATCTATGAAGACTCATGGAGAAATTATTTACAGGGCAAACATAGCTATGTTCTGGATGACTCTCTGCTTGAATTTAATGCTACTCTCTGACATTTTAGGATGAAAGAGTTTTTGCTAAGAGCTACCGAGTTGGACTAATATGTCTAGTTACTATAGCTGATGCCCAAACTCCTGTGTTATTCAAGATTCAACTTGTGGTGTAGCCAACATGGCGTTGCCATTTGCCATAGAGATTTCTTCCAAGATGACTTGACAATAACAGTACCTGGATACTTCTCTGTCATCTGGTTGTTGTTGTTTTGGTATTATCTCCAAAGCAGAAAATAAAGAAAGTTCTAGTGCTTTCCCCTGATGAGGAGTCACTTGATGTTATACTACAGGTTATTTTAATACAAATTAATCTTGGATAAAGGTATCCCTTTTGATATAATGTATAGAGAATTATATGCAATGAGTGAAAATGGGTATTATGCATCACAGAGGTATAACCTAGTTCAGTACTTCTAGTTATCTATAAATGTATTCATATAATATCTCTATGTATGCATTTATGTACGTATTTGTTGTTCTTGTTAGGTAAGGTCTAGTTGGTTCTGACTCACAGCGACTTTATAGGACAGAGTAGAACTGCCCCGTAGGGTTTCCAAGGAGTGGCTGGTGGTTTCAAACTGCTGACCTTTTGGTTAGCAGGCAAACTCTTAACCACTGTGCCACCAGGGCTCATGTATATATTTAGCTATATCTATATCCATATCTATATCTACGTATATGCGTATGTATATACACATGTATATAAATATATATATACACACAATACATATATATTCCTCTCTTTGAAGTCTTGTAAATGCTCATTTGGATTCTTCATGCTTTTATGCTGTAGCATTTTAAGAAGGGGTTGCACAGAATGGTTTCTCTGATTTAACAACTCTTACTCTACTCATTATTTACCCTTTTACCATTTTGCAGTCAGTGGGAATCTAGGGGTTAATTTAAGTAATTTAAATTTAAGTATGCATATTGCCACATAATTTTTCCTGGAATATGTTGTCTTATTTATGAACTTACATTAAAAAGGTAAGAGTGCCTAGAAGAATTTCTTCCCAATAGGATTGGTTGAAGGTGCAAAGTCATAAATTAACATTAAGCACGCTCCAGGGAAACACTATAATCATACAGGGGATTTCCATGTTATATTATCTGTCCTTCGTTGGCCAACTCATGAAGAATTTGTCTTTGTGAGAAAGATTAACAGATGTACTTGAATGAACCCTCCTTTCGGAATAGTATGGGATTAGGATCAGTTCTTTCATTTAGAATGTTCTGTATGACATTTCCTTTTTCTGTTTGGGATGTGAAATAACTTATACTGAGTTCACACTCATAATGATTCATTATCCTCTTATGGGGTTATGGAAGTTAGCAGAAACTGTGACTAATTGAAAAAGTTTAGACAAGGGTACCAAAAAATTGTAAATCTGATATCAGTTGCTCACATTCTTCAGAAAAAGAAGGTTATTAGGGAGGGATATGATTTAAGATGTTCTAACCATGCAAAGACATTGCTGAATTTCAACATTTAATGAACCTTTGTGATATCTCACTTTCTTAATTAGATTTTAATCTAATTCTCCAGTGCCAACTTTTTAAATGGAAAAGAGAAAACATTTAACTTTTATGTGCACCATGAGACCAATGCTCTCACTCTAATTTTCAAGAGTCTCTGAGAAAAAAGTAAGATTACATGTGGAATACATAAACCAAAAAGAACTCACTTATTTTTTTGTTCTGCTTTCTAATGCGGACAGCTATTCTTGTCTCCTTAATTACCCCCAAGTGATACAGGTGTCTGATCACATATTACACTGGATGTTCCTGGATCTAAATCTTACCACTCCCCTTGTTTTCTACCCAAACTCTGTACATAACCTCCCACTTGACTGTACAAGCACCTGTAAAACATAAGCCATGTGATTATTTTAAAAGAGGTTTCTGCTTTTTTCTAAAAAAAATACAACACACACATACACACACACACAGACTATGTTAAAGCATGTATGGTGAGATATTTGCAGTTTTAGCAAATGTGCTTATGGTTTTTTGTACCTATTTTTATCTCCACCTTTTAGCATTTCCCCCATAGAGTCAGCAGTATTCATCTCAGGTGAGAAACATGGAACGGAAAAGCAGAAGCAAAAGCCTTTTAAGTTTCACAGCCTGAAGCTTTGACTTGCAAAATCATAGATGCTAAGAGGACTCAAGAAACAGGAAATCCATGATGCTGTAAAAGAAGTCCTCTTTTTTTTCTAGATTGAAAATCATTCCCCAGCACAAGGGGGAGAGATGGGAGAACTGGGGAAATTAAATCATTTATACTGGTAGGTTCCATAGAATGAGTTCTGCTATAATCCAGGAGGAGGGGGAAATGTGCAAGAAAATTTCATATAGAGTATCTGAAAGCAGAAGTGTCTGTTTGACCACATCCCCCAAAACATCTCAAGTATAGCCTGGTAAGGTAGAAATCCTGTGGAGTGTGTTTGGGCGGATTGTTCTGAGTTACCTTCACAGAATTTCCTGAGGCTCAGAGTTGGATGGAAGTAGTAGAATATTTCCATGTGACAAAGATAGCCAGCAGTGGTCTGAGTAAATCAAGGATGGAAAACAAATGTGGATGAGTATACCCTCCCAGCTGAGATGCCCATCCATGTATTTGGTATAAGCAGTGATCATCTACATGACCCCTCTAATCCACACTGTGGTATTATGGGCTAGAACTTAAGAGTGACTGCAGGGAAAGGGTGATGAAGACTGTGATTAAGTTTCCAGAACTTGGAAAAATGAGACTCGAAAGAGAAATTAAATTCAGGTATAGAAAAAAATATTAATTTATTCTTTTATTTCACACTAGGATTTATGGAGTGAAATTTGTATCCATCCTCCTCCTTTTCTCAAAAAAAAAAAAAAAAAAAAAGATTCTGCCACTCAGTTCAGAGGAAAGGAATAGTTACTAGGTTATTGTTTGTGGTGTACTGGTAAATGTCTAACAATTATCTTTCCAGAAAAACAAAAAGCCAAGTATTTTAGTATTTGCCAGTATTCATGGCATAATTTCAAGCTACCAACTTGTAGATGTAGCTGTATAAGTACATGTAGATGATGTATATATGAGCAGTTAAATGGAAGGGTGGATGATGAATATAAAGATGAGTAGTTGTATAGATGGATGAGTGGGAGGATGGATGCTATCATGGATGCACCCTTGGTAGATGGGTGCTAGATGGATGGATGGTGAGATGGGAAAATGGATGGGAGTTGGGAGGTTTATTGGTAGAAGTAAGAATTCCTAGTCACTGTTCTTAAAGAACCAGTGACCTGGTTGATTTAAAGCTACCAAATGTCACTGAACATGCAAGTAGTAAGAGATGCACACAATCAGCTCTCACCATCTCTGGTACCATTTGATACCCGCCAGCTCCAACTCATCATTGCCTGTAGTCAATAAATAGATAAAGGGCAGACCTCTCTTTCTCATCAATTTATGGGTTCAAATGCAGAGCTCTAGTACCTTCACTGATGGGTGTAGACTATTTTTAAAGCAAAGGGAGTCCAGTGTTAAGAATTAGTTTTTCCAGGACCAATATCCTGGCAATAGGTGTTTTTGAGTCACACTGTGTTCCTTATCTGGAGTATGACCATGGATTTTATTTTCCTTCAATTTATTATTTAGAAAACACATTAAATAATAGCATTATGCTGGCAAATTGCAGAAATAAGGGGTGAAGGAGATTCACTCTAACAGAGTTGTATTAGGGTTCAGCATAACTGGAACATGTAAAGTCACAATGCCAGGACAAAACTACAGAAAAAGGGAGCACACCTACAAAGAAGTCTTGCAGTGTATCTAGTGCTTAAAGGAAAAATTATATAGATTCTATTCTAAGATATTAAAGTTCTAAGCTTACATAAAGAATTTTTTTTTTTTTAATTTACCAAGTCCTCTATTTACAACCTGTAGATAATACTATATACTTGCTGAGGTTTGTTTTAATATGATTTTTGTATACTTACTCTTTGTCACTTTTCTGTTTTATATGTATTACTTATTTATTTATTACAACAATACGTAAGACAGGTACTATTATTACCATTTCCATGTTAGATGAGGAAACTGAGACTCAAGAAGTTAAGTAACTTGCTCAAGAGTCTCAGTTGAGTATTGGAACTACTTCCCAGTAATAGAAACAATGATGTTTACCCAATATACTTTGGAAGTCAGTATCATAGAATTGGTTCCTGCTCATTAATTTACTGTATCTTATGCTGGTATACAGTGAAGTGATCAATAAATTTTTGTTGAGTGAATTGATTAATCCTTTGTTTTATTTAAGGCTACCTGGCTGGCACAAATGGTAAGTGCTTGGCTACTAAACAAATGTCGGTGGTTCAAACCGACCCAGAGGCTCTTCAGAAGAAAGCCCTGCAGATATGATTCCAAAAGGTAACAGCCATGAAAACTATGTGGAGCGTAATTCCACTATGACAAACATGGGGTCGTCATGAGTCAGAATCGACTCAACAACAATTGTTTTTTTGTTTGGCTTTATTTATTCTGGTTTTGCCTGTTGTGATTATTTTAAACAATTGCTATAGTTTATTATCCTTTTAGTATTTTACTTGTTGGCCCATTGAATAGTAGTAGTTTTATCAGTGTTTACAAAGATTCAACAATGGAATTGCATTCTTAACTCATACACAGCAATTTTAAAATAAAAACAGATAGTTAAAAACAATGTTTTTTAACTTTTTCATCATAAGAGAATTCTATGGATTTTTCACAGAAATTTTTTTAAATTAGTTAAATTAATTATTTGGATGTGATTATTAGATAAGAGTATGTAGCAGCTTGAAAGTAGATGCCAAAACTGAATGAAATGAAAAAAGGCACGTGAAATCCTATACTCAGCTACTCCCTTTATGCTTATTGATACCAAAATATAGTATTAAAATATACATTTCAACATTCTCAAATTATCCAACTTCTATTCCAAAGTCACAGCATCAATGATTTATCTTTTTTTTTTTCCTATGAAGTTAATGCAATTGAAGGGAAAACTTCAAACATTTCTGGAGAAATAATTAATTTAATACAGCCTAAACAGAATCACCTGTTGCAAAAGACCCCTTTAAAGTGTTAAGAAGTGAAGATGTCACTTTGAGGAGAAAGGTGTGCCTGACTCAAGCCATGGTATTTTTTAATCGCCTTATATGCATTCGAAAGCTGGACAATGAATAAGAAAGACAGAAAAAGAATTGATGCCTTTGAATTATGGTGTTGGTGAAGAATATTGAACGTACCATGGACTTCCAGAAGAACAAACAAATCTGTCTTGGAAGAAGTACAGCCAGAATACTCCTTAGAAGTGAGGACGGCGAGCCTTCGTCTCACTTACTTTGGACGTGTTCTTAGGAGGGACCAGTCCCTGGAGAAGGACACTATGCTTGGTAAAGTAGAGGGTCATCAAAAAATAGAAAGACCTTTAAGGAGATGGATTGACATAGTGGGTGAAACATTGGGCTCAAACATAGCAATGATTGTGAGGATGGTGCAAGACTGAACGGTGTTTTGTTCTGTTGTACATAGGATTGCTATGAGTCGGAACGATTCAATGGCACCTAACAACAACAACAACAACAACAAAAAGAATTATGTGTAGCTTAACCAGGGAGAAGGGAATCAACCCGGATCCATGGTGATTCAAGTGGACTGCATAAATCATAGCCCACAAAGGACTCCATCGATACCTTGACGTTAGAATACATTCATGGAAAACCAGAATGGGTGTCATGTTGTCATGTCCAAATTGTGTCTTGAAGCATATGTCACCATATCTCCCTGTTCTTACACATTAATGTAGCATCAGTCATGAGAAATTACTCCATTTTTCCTTTCTTGTTGTTTTCCTAAACATACCTTATAAAAATGTTAAATTCAAACAAAATCTTAAAAACATTAAATGGAGTTGAAAATGTGAATACTGTTAAAACGGTTTCAGGATATTTCATTTCGTATTATTTTGTAATTCTCTGTCCCTGACAAAACAGCTCTCTCTTGTCTTTTTTCCTACCCTTTTCCCCTTCCCCTATGCAACTGAAAACTAGGGAATGATGTTAAGTAAATAGTACATTATTTTAATCTTTGCCTGGAACTTTCCATGATCTTGCTGGTAAGCTTGGTCCTGTTAACTAACCACCTGCACTCTATTTCAGATATACAGAATAGAGAGTTTTGGAACTGGGATACGATTAACTACTGGATACTATTTGTAGAAAACTTTATATTTGCGTTGACATGTCTTGTAGTCTGGGTAAAAGCCAATGCTATCTTAATGATGAAATTGTTGGGGAAATAAATGTGTAAGAGATTAATTTAAATGGTGAAATAAATGGCCTTTTAGTTTCAAATGAGAAAAAAATCAGAATGTTTAATAGTTCAAATGAAAGTTACTTATACTATACCATCAATGATTTATTCCATGGAGTGACTGAGGCCAACATAACTGGATCGTGCAGCCTTCATCTGCTCAGCCTGTCTTTCATGGTATCATGGCAACATAACATCATTCATGTCAGTTATGCAACTTAACAAAATACATGGAGCAATGCTTTCATAAGTCATCCTGGCAGTAATGTAACAGAATATCGAGTCTATAACTTGATGGTAAATATTTATTTTCCAAGTTGGTTTAAAAGGTTGACTACTCCTTCAAATTTGAGTTTATATAGAGAAGAAAAACCATTTGTCTTAGGCCTTCAAGCCACTTTTTTTAAGGGGAAAATAAGGACTATTCCAAATAAGAAGTAAGCAATGATTCATGAACCTACTAGCTGAAGGAAGTTAGAAAATACCAAAACAGGAGCTCACGTTCTTCTCTTTCCCCTCTATAGACAGATAACAATATATTATATGTGCCTGTATGGTGCTTTGTAGCTTACTTTACCTGCATATTGTCTCATTAAATATGTACAGTGAGCCATGATATTGGTATTTATCATTTCCATTTCTCAGGTGGGAAAACTGAAACCCATAAATCCATATCCTCTGAATCAAAATTTGAATCTCTTCCTACTACCTTTGGTTTCTTTAATCGCCTATGTGATTGTGTGTACTAAGAGCTTAGTGGAGACAAGTCAATCATTTGGACTACCTAGCCGATGGGTGTGGTGTGGATCATTATTGGATCAAATTAGGTGCCAAAATTGACCTCACTCACAAAATAGTAAGCACAAATACTTAAGCAAAACTATTATCTAGTTATTTCCCACCCCACCCCCCAATGACCACTGCCAAGATTGTGATATACATTACACTGAATATTTTCTGACAGTGTGCTGATACATGCAGTAGTAAAAGAATTAGGTAGATCTATGAGGGGAAGGATGTGGTTCATTTGGTCCCTTACTGGGCTAAAGAGAAGTTTGAAATCTAAGTGTTTGCTTAATTGAAGATAAAACTAATATAAGCCAAGTGAATAACTTAATTTAAGGTTAAAAATTGGTCCAATTATTATTAGTAATCTTGTCTTCTATTTATTTTTTTATATAGCTTTCTTATTCAAAGGAGTTAGTGGAAACATTTTATTCCCATAATGTTACATTTGCTGAATTAGATAAAGATAGCCACATTTGGTATAACTTGGTATACTGGACTGTCAAATGTTATGTATCCAGGAAATGCTCCATAAAAATATTCAGGTTCATGTTTCCCCTTTAAAGCCCAAGTGTATATTAAGAAAAACAGAACCTCTATATTTTCTGGGGCTTTTATATTTAATTATCAAAATATTCTTTTGTGAGAAATACTTGATGTACCAAAAGTTTAAAAAGCTTTCATGATGTCTGTGTTAATGAGGTTTCATCTTGCCAGACCTAAGATTTTGTTTAAGTTCAAAACATTGAAGCATTAGACTTAAGTTGATACTATACTTGGGCTTACCAGACATACACTCTCATTCCTTTTATTCTTGTTGCTGATAAATATGGTGTTTCTTTTTCCATGTAAATACTTTTTTTAAAAAAAAGATCTTCAAAACTAGGAAATTTAAAAAATATTGTAAAATGTCTATTTTTTAAAAACATGTTAACAGTTATTGGGATATAATTGACATGTAATAAATTATACATATTTAAATTGTGCTGTTGTTGTTAAGGAGTCCTGGTGGCACAGTGGTTAAGAGTTTGGCTGCTAACCAAAAAGGTTGGTGGTTAGAATCTACCAGTCACTCCTTGGAAACCCTATGGAGCAGTTTTACTTTGTCTTATAGGGTTACTATGAGTCAGAATCAACTTGAGGGTGAAAAATTTTTTTTTTTGTTGTTGTTGCTGATAACTGTCATCCAGTAGGCCCTGATTCATGGCATCCCAAGCACAACGAAGGAAATGCTGCCAGGTTCGGCCCCATCCTCATGATTGTTTGCAGATTGGACCATTGTGATCCACAAGGTGTTCATTGGCTAATTTTTGGAAGCAAATCACCATACCTTTTTCCCTAGTACATCTTAGTCTGGAAGCTCCACTGAAACCTGTTCAGTATCATAGCACAATGCAAGCCTCTACAACAGATGGGTGGTGGCTGCACATGAGGTACACTGGTCCAGAATCAAACCTGGGTCTCCCACCTGGAAGTGGAGAATTCTACCACTGAACCACCAATGCCCCCTACTTAAAGTGTTCCATTACTATCGAGTCAATTCCAACTCATAGCGATCTTGTAGGACAGAGTAGAACTGCCCCATAGGGTTTCCAAGGCTGTAATCTTTATGGAAGCAGATTGCCACATCTTTCTCCCACTGAGCAGCTGGTGGGTTCAAACCACTGGCCTTTCAGTTAGCAGAGCGTTATGTATAAACCCATAAAAATCATCACTGCAGTTATGATAATGAAGATGTCTAAGATCACTCCCAATAGTTTCTTTGTGCCCGTTTGTAATATCTTCCCTCCTACTCTTTTTCACTATACCCCTATCTGCAGACACTCACCAATCTGATGCCCATCACTACAGAGCAGTTTGCCTGTTTTAGAAGTTGATATGAATGGAATCATGCATGCTCCTTTGTCTTATTTCACTCAGCACAACTATATAGAGGCTCGTCCATGTTGTTGCATGATTCACTAATGAGTGAATTTAGCAAAGTTACATGATACAAGATCAATATGCGTCACCAATAGTCAATTGAACGCTCTATCTGCAGACTTCTCTTACTATGTGACTCTCTCCTGTCTTGTCCTCTGCCATGCAGACAATAGCTGCTTTGGACTCCCTGGGCTCCCAGTTCTACCTTCGATCTGCCAGTTCTGCCTGAATTTCTCCTCATGACACTTCAGCCTAGAAACTCTCTCCAGGTAGTAGACAGTGATAATTGTAGGGCTCACTTCATTTTATTCCCATCTCTCAGGGATTACTCATCTTTCTTGCCTGATGTCCAGTTTCTTAATAACGATTGTTTCATGTTTTTTCTATTCTTTATTTTTTTTAAGGTTGTTTCAGACAGTAGAATAAATTCAGTCACTATTCCTTCAGTATGGCCCAAACCAGAAGTCTGACTTATTTACTTTTAAGAACAACAACGAACTAAAGTAAAACTTTTATCCAAATTGATTAGCTCTTTCTCAAGTTTATAGTATGCCAGAAGCAACAAATGAGGAGGGAGATATGGGATTTTTGATGAAAGTACAGTGGTTAACAGATAAATGAACTCTGTTAGGCAGTTTGAATCCACCATCTGCTCCTTGGAAACCCTATGGGGCAATGCTACTCTGTCCTACAGGGTCGCTATGAGTTGAAATTGACTCAACTCAACGGCAATGGTTTTTTTTTTTTTTCCACGGGGGTGGGGTGGGGGATATCAGTGAAGAAGCAGAAAGAAATAAAAAGCTGAGGCATCTCTTATCTGTCAGTCTGAAGGCAAAAGAAAGCATATTTAGTCACTTCTTTCTTTCTTAGTCCACACTACTTTACAGTCACCTTCTTATTAATTTTCTGTAAGAATATATTTGTAAAATAACTTTAAGTATCCTTTTTGATAATCTAGGTATTTGAAATCATGTTTCTGGGCTCCCGGCCGAGATGCAAGCCTAGTAATAAAGAATTGTAAAGAAATAGTAAGAGAGAGCCAAATGGAATTTTAAGGAATAATTAACTTTTCTGATAAGGCAGAATCATTTGGAAACCTCATTGCCAGTTTCAACTTTGAGGTGATTTCTACATGACAAGTTGTTGTTGTTAGCTGCTGTCGAGTTGATTCTGACTCATGGTGACCCCATGTGTGCAGAATAAAACTGCTCCATAGTGTTTTCAAGGCTGTGACCTTTTGGAAGCACATCTCCAGGTCTGTCTTCCAAGGTGCCTCTGGATGGGTTCAGACCACCAACCTTTCCGCTAGTAGCGTATATTGAGAAGGAACTCAGTTAGGGTAGGGTGGAAGGAAACATTTACAAAGCAAAAGATAACATAAATCAGCAAAAAATCTGAAACATCAATTTAGAAAAAATGTAAATGAAAAATTTAAATCTGTAATAAAAGATTGGAGGTATGAACATTTATACAAAGCGTAAGACAGCTCACGTAGAGACTCACATTTTCTTTTAAAAGAATCGTATTAGAGTTATTTGGCTAAAAATGTCACATCTGTCTTACAGAAATGACAACACGAAAACAACAGGATTTACAAGATAATTTCAAAATAAATACCATACCAACCTAATGGAAAAACATCTGTGTGGTTTAACTTATTACAGCTATTTGTCATGATGGTTTATAGATAAGCCTGCACTTTTTCTTAGATTTACTATTGGAAACTTCTATTTATAAAGTCTGTGGTTCAAGATAGGAAACGTGTTTTGATTGATTATTCTGATAAGAAATTGATAGACCAAATTTTCAAACCACAGAAATACTAGGAGATACGGTAACAGTTGAAAGAAAATTACTTTGCAAGGACTTTTACAAGTAGTAATGATTGTACCTGCAAATCTTGTACTTGTTTACCAAAATTGAGATAGAAGCATTTTGACTAAACTAACATGTACAGTGAGATGAGAATTTCTCCCCCTAATACTGCATGGATAGTAAACATCATAACATTTGAGAAAACATAACCCTCAACTCCAAAACATTAAAATTTCCTATGGAAGAAGCAGATATCACCAAAACAATCCAAGAAATTAAAAATACATTATGATTACAAGGGCAATGAATTTGGAGTTCCTGATGACCTGATGCAACATTAAAAATAAATACACACAGACATAAACACATTAACAAAATCATAATAGCTGACTCCAGAATTCCTCTCAGGAAGAGAACTATCTTAATATGAGTAGGTGTGGATAGTGAGATCCTTAGGGTGTTGCTGGGTGTTGGTGTTAGTTGCAATTGAGTAGACTCCGACTCTTGGAGACCTTATGTATAAAGGAATGATAATTGGCCTTGCGCCATTTCATGATCATCGGTATTTTTTAGTCTATTGTTTTGACTGTTGTTTCAGTACATCTCATTGAGGGTTTTCCTCATGTTCACTGACCCTCTACTTTGCCCGCGATGATGTCCTTTTCTAGCGATTCTGATGACGTGTCCAAGTAAGCGAGTTGAAGTCTTACCATCTTCACTTTTAAGGAACATGCTGGTTGTATTTCTTCTAAGACTTATTTGTTTGTTCTTCTGGCAGTCCATGGTATATTCATTAAATTCCTCACCAACACGACAGTTCAAATGTGTCAATTTTTCCTTTGACTTCCATGGTGGGTAGGTACAAGGATAAAATATCTAGGCATTCCTCATAAAACCACAAACAAACAAGCATGAAAACAAACAGGAATTCAGTAGTTGAAGCAGAGCAGAAATAAGAGAGAAGAGAAAGAGAGAAGGCTGAGTAACATGGTGGAAAGTTGGAGTCCACGCTGGGGAAAAGACCGCTAAAACTTTATAAGAATAGAGAAGTTTAACAGTATGATATTATGTGGTGTTAAGAGCTATGATGTAAACTCTTCTGCCATTACCCTTTATTTTCAATGATGCTGGCCACGTATATGCATTTGTCAATTAAATTTTAGGAAAAAAATTTTTTAAAATGGCTTTGTTTCTTGTCTGGTGTAAGATGGTGGGTAATAGGAGTACCATCTGTAGACACCAGGACCATATATCTGTTGAACTAAACCAGAGCCAGATATTAGAGGAAAAAAGTATGTTACTATCTCCTGTATTAACTTATGTCTCCAGATATAGAGGTATGCAGAGATCCTTGCTTATTAGAGGGAAATTCAATCAATTTTATTTGAATCTCAAAGGGCACCAACAGGTTTCACTGTCTCTGTTACTTATTAGCTGTATGTTCTTGCCGTTAGGTGTTGTTGAGTCAATTTTAGACTCATAGTGATCTCATGTGACAGAGTAGAACTGCTCCATGGAGTTTTCTGGGCTATAATCTTTATGGGAGCAGATTGCCAAGTCTGTCTCTCATGGAGCCACTGGGTAGGTTTGAACCACCAACCTTTTGAGCACTTAACCATTGTGCCACCAGCGCTCTTTATTAGCTGTATACTCTTAAGCAATTCTTATGAACTATCATCTCAGTTACTTATCTGTTAAAGCGAGGTGCTAACACTTATTTCAAAGGTTTCTTTCTGAGGATTAAATGTAGTAAAGTAATTGAAAGTTTCTGGGGTACACTAAGTGTCCGGTAGATATTAGATGAAATAGTAGATATTAGATGAGGATATAGCTGGAACTGGCAATTGAAAGAACAATAGCTCATTTCTTCAACAAACACTTACGAGTCTCTAATTTGTTGCAGGCACTGAGCAATATATCATTGAGCAATACGGACAAAATTCCCTCCTCTCAAGGAGATTACATTACACAAACAGTGAAGAAAGAGTTTTTTTTTTTTTTTGTGGACTGGCTACCATTACAGAAATGCTGTCAAATGGTATAAAATTTAAATTATAATGAGACAAACCAAATATGCAGGGCATGAAATATAGTAATTTTTTCTCAGGTACCTTAAGCAAGTTATTCTCTGTGCATCAGTTTTTCTCCGTAAGTGTTGTTGATAATCCTTCTGAAAGTAAAAAATAAAAATGAAGCACTCTAACCAGAGATCATTTTAAAAGTAATATTAATATGAAAGAAATAAAAGCAAAATAATGTGTTGAAGGCTGAATTACCTTTCTATAATTAAGTAAAAACAAAAAAACAATAGTTGCCATCGAGTCGATTCTGACTCATGGCGACCTTACATGTGTTGGAGTAGAACTGTACTCTGTAGGGTTTTCAGTAGCTATGATCTTTTGGAAGTAGATCACTAGGCTTTTCTTTCAAGGAGGCTCTGAGTGGACTTAAACCATCAACCTTTCAGTTCACAGCGAACACATTAACCATTTGCACGACCCAGAGACCCACAATTAAGTAAAAAGCTAGCAAAAACTATGATAATTGAAAATATTCAGGTAAGATTAGAAAGAAGAGTTAGATACACAATTAATATTAGACGAAGCCTGACACAGAATTGAAGTTGTGAACAGCACAGTGGAAAATACACATGCAATATGTTTAATGTAATATTCAGCTTAATACAAAATTTTTCTATTTTTTTAAAATGCATCTTAAAATTTAACGAACAACTTCCTCTTTTCTCTCAAGGTATAGTGGATGAAAACATATTGAAATATTTGCAAGCTGCCTGTCAGCAATGATGGAGTAGCTAGAATCAAGCTAAACCTCTTACAGAGGACAGATGTGGACTCTAGGTAAACAAACAAAATCAAACAGTAGCTTGAAGGCATCAAACAGCAGTTGAGGCAACCAAGACTTGAGCTACCAACATCTCATTAAGGAGGCAACTTCACTGAAGTAAGTTCTGTATTTGTGGCCACTTTTCCCTCCTGGAAGACTTGTCAAATTTCTGTGTAGGGCATGGACCCCAAAAACAAAGATGTGGCCTAGATTTTGTCTCTCTCGCTGGGCCAAGGAGGAAAAAAGTGGCCATGGCAATTAAGGTGGTGTGCTACTAGAACAATAATAAACATATGTGGTTGTTGTTAGATGCTGTTGAGTCAACTCCAATTTATAGCAACCTCATGTATAACAGAATGAAACGTTACCTGGGCCTGCGCCATGGTCACAATAGTTTTTTGAGCCCATTGTTGCAGCCACTGTGTCAGTCCATCTCATGAAGGGTCTTCCTCTTTTTCGCTGAGACTTTACTTTACAAAGCATGACGTCTTTCCCAAGGGATTGGTGTCTCCTGATAACCTGTGCAAAGTAAGTGATATGAAGTCTCGCCATTCTCTCTTCTAAGGAGCGTTCTGGCTGTACTTCTTCCAAGACAGATTAGTTCTTTCTTCTGGCAGTCCACAGATCAATGAAACAGAGAGTATAGAAACAGACCAATATATACTATACATTTGCTTTACAACAAAAGTACTCACTACAATGTGTTCAAGAGAGTTTTTTTTTTTTCCTAAACAAATGGTGCTGGATTAATTGTATATTCACAAAAAAAATTAACCTTGACCATGTACCTCACAGCATACACCAATAAATGAAAGGTAAAACAATAGGGCTTCTAGTAGCTAATATAGGAGAAGATCATCGTGACTTTGAGGTAGGCAAGGACTTCTTAAATAGAATATAAAACAGTAGTAGCAGTGAAGGAAAAAATTATAAATTGAACTTCATCAAAATGACCATCTTTGTTCATCAGAAGACACCATTAAGAGCACAAAAACAAGTCATAGAGTGGAGTAGACATAGCCAATATATATATGACAAAAGACGCATTTCCTGCATGTAGAGGCAGTCCTTGGATCACAAACAAGTTCTGTTCCTAAGTCTGTCTTTAAGTCGAATTTGTACATAAGTCAGAACAGTTAGATATGGTTTGTATGTAACGTCAGTCAGTTGTTTGTCTTAATATACAGTATATAGTGTGCCTTTCTATACATAAAAAAATGAAAGAAACACCTCCAGATAAACTAAAATATCTTTAACATAGTAATTACAGTAAGAATACTAATAATGTTTTGATGCATATTGCAAAGAAATGTCTGTTTGTCATTACAAACCATTGAATGTACCTCAAATTTTTAATGTAATAGGCTTTATGGGGGTTGGTTCATTACATCAGGTTTTACGTAAGTAGGATGTTAGTAACACAGGGACTGCCAGTATATAAATTTTTCTACAAATCAAAAAGAAAAAGACAGACAATTTAATTAAAAAATAAGCATAAAATCTGAATAGACATCTCACAAAAAATATATAAAATATGTTTGTGAAAAGGTGATCAACACTGTTGTTCACCAGAGAAATGAAAATAAAAACCATTATGAGATACAGCTACATGCCCATCAGAATGGTGAAGATTTTTAAAAAGAAGAATTTTCCAAGTGTTGGAAATAATATGAAGTATCTGGAAATTTCATACACTGCTTTACATATGTGTAAAAATATCTGGCAATGTTTATTAAAGATGAACTTAGATGTACATTATGACTCAGTAACTCCACTCTTACATATATATCCAACATGAATACATATTTTCACTAAAACAGACAAGAACATTTATGGCAGCATGATTCAAAATGGTTCAATACCAGAAACAACTCAAATGTCCATGAAAATTAGAATTGATAAATAAGCTGTGGTGTAATTACACCATCTCCTCACTTATTGACACAGTTAGGTTCCAAAGAGCAAGTCGTTATGTGAAATCTGTGTTATGCAAAAATGGAGGATGACCATCTCAGATCACAAAATGGAGGATGACTACATCATTACATAACTTCCAAGTTACATCATTACCCAACTGCCAACCACTGAGAATCATGGCCCAGCCAAGCTGACGCATAACCTCAACCATCAAAGCCAACATTACTCTCACCTCATACCTCGGCATTTGTTACTGTACGTTGTGAATGCACACAATGATTGGATAGTAGGTTTTTTACTATTGTCATAAATGGGAAATGTCAGATAATGAGATAGTTGGTAAGTAAGAAGGTGTATACAGTGGAATACGATTATTAATTTCTGGACAAGTTAAACATGAATAAATCTCACAGTGTTGAACAATAAAATCAAGACATGAAAGATTATATGCTCTATGATTCAAATTATTTAAACTTCCCAAACAGGTAAAAGTAATCTATTATGACAGAAGTCACAATGGTTACCTTAGTGGGAGTGGTAGTGATGACTGGGGGATGGGGTGAGTGTAATTTTGGGGGTTCTGGTAATGTTATAGAGTCCTGGGTGGTACAAACAGTTGCTGCTGTTTGGCTACTAACTGAAATGTTGGAAGTTCAAATCTACCCAGAGGTGCTTAGGAATAAAGGCCTGGTGATCTATTTCTGAGAAAAAAAAAATCAGCCATTGCAAACCCTATGGAGCACAGTTATACTCTGACTCATATGGGATCACCATGAGTCAAAAGCAACTCTATGGCAACTGATACTGGTGGTAATGTTACATGCTTTGACCTGAATGGTGGTTATGCAGGCTTGATCACTGTATTAAAATTTGTCAAGCTGTACACTTAACATTTATGCATTTTAGGATATGCATTTATGTTACATTTCGACAAACAAAAATAACATCTGGAAAATGTAGTTCTAAAGAAACACTTCTTTATATTTTAAAACTGTTTTTACATTTTTACTACAAGATAGTGAAAAAATGTTCTAAATCTAGTTCTTACAGGGAAGGATTCATTTGTATACTTTGTTTATAGTTTTGCCACTTTGGAGATCATTTTGAGAAATCACGGTTACTTATAATTTAATAAATCATTAATCATATAAATAAATACTATTTTAGTTATATAGTGTCAAAATAAATCCCATATTTGAGAAAGTCAGAGAGATATCTCAAGGGGAACATGAACTACTAACAGTGGCCTTCACTAATTAATGTATTTTCCAAGGTATCTCCTTTATATCCAAGGGACAAATTACTCAACCTGGAATCTCCTCTATGTCCCACTAGTGCAACTGGATTGCAATTAAAGGTTCATTGTATTTCAATCCTTATTAAAAACACTTTCTGGAAATAACTCTCTGAAATAGTAGCCAAGTACTGTTAGCTTCATGATTGCAGCCAGTTTAAAGTGTTAAGGAGTTCCAAGAAAAATTTACTAAGATTTATTAGATTTAAATAACAAAAGGGAGAAATCAATGTACTAAAGTCAGAATCCAATAGGAAATTGTCACCTAATAAATTAAGAACAAAATTTTTTCACGTTCCTCGTTCCACATGACTATCACAGTGTTCCAACTCTGAAATGCTGCATTAAAAACACTTCATTCACCAAATTACTTAGAATAATTTTTTTTAACAGAAACTTACATGTACCCCAAGACACTTTCAAGGTAAAATTTGCTTTGAAAAACAATGAATTAACATAGAAGGAAAAGTTTTCATTGCTCTCAAAACTGGGGAAAACTGTGTTAAAAAACTATAAAACTTACAGCTTCTAAAGTTACTACATTCTTGGTCAAAATAGCAGATACAGCTTGTTGTAATTAGAATGTGAATCTGAGTGATTTAATTTGGAAGTAAGTGGATAGTTAATTTCTTACTGGCACTTACACAGTTGTAACTAATGATAATACTTAAGAAAGTAACTTTAAATATTCTGGCTTTGGTGGAGAGTTGTCAGCTACTGTCGAGGTTGGTCTAGAAAAATATGCATTTATGTTACATTTCAACAAACAAAAATAAAATCTGGAAAATGTAGTTCTAAAGAAACACTTCTTTATATTTTAAAACTGTTTTTACATTTTTACATGTAATTCTTATTTTATGATGAGATCCAGATAAAATTAATTCAACTTCTAAATTGCAAAGTTTTTATAATATCCATGTTATCTCCTAAGGATTGCTTCAAAGCTACAGTGTTCAGTGATGTTTAACCTAACAATCAAGAGAAAAAAATAACCTCAAATGACATTAGAAGTAGAAGCGGAAGTTACAAAATGATTTTTTAGCTAATATAATGACTTTTTTTATAGCCAATAAGAGGCAGAAATAACTCTCTCACAGCTAGTTAAGAAGCCCTGGTGGCCAAGTGATTAAAGCATTTGGCTGCTAACCCCCTCACCTCCCTACAAAGATCAGCAGTTGGAACCCACCAGCAGCACTGTGGGAGAAAGATATGGCAGTCTGCTTCCATAAAGATTTACAGCCTTGGAATCCCTATGGGGCAGTTCTACTCTGTCCTATAGGGTCGCTATGACTCAGAATCGGCTTGATGGCGATGGGTGTTTTTTTATAGCTAGTTAATTGGGGTGAATCTTTAAAATCCATTGGGGTCAACTCAAAAACCTTTTCTATCTGGGAATTTCTTTATGATACAATATCACTTATTAAGATGTGATCTTTTAAAATCCTGTTGTTATGTATAGACAACTTTATTTCAGATGCCAATTTAAGATATAAATTGTATGAAAATGTGCCTTTAATATGTGCATCTTTTATTTCCAAAGATAAAGATACTTAAAAATTACTGTTCAGTCAGTAATATGATGTTTTCTAAACTTGTGTAAGTATCGTGTGTATGTGTATTTATGGATATGTGTATATAGGGGGGCTCCCTGGCGGCGCAGTCGTTAAGCTTTCGTCTGCTAACCAAAATGTCGGCAGTTGGAATCCACCAGCTGCTTCTTGGAAACCCCAGGGGGCAGTTCTACTCGTCCCTAAGAGTCGATGGCAAAGGTTTTTTTTTTTTTTTTTTGGTTTTGGTATAGGGGGAATAGGGAGGCAATAGGAGGCAAGGAGGAACTGGATGCTTAACCCTTCAACTGCTTTTTACCCCAATTGGGAGGAAGTCTTCACTGAGTTGATGAATAGTGTTGCAATTTCTCCTACACGTGTTTGTGGCCTCCTAGTTTTCGGATAATTTTTTGTTTTGTTTTGTTTTTGAAGGATAAAAAAAAAAAAATTGTCGTTGAGTAGACTCCTACTCATAGCGACCCAGAGGGTAGACCCATAGAGTAGAACTGCCCCATAGGGTTTCCAAGGAACGGCCAGTGAATTGAACTGCTGACCTTTCGGTTAGCAGCCGAACTCTTAACCACTGTGCCACGAGGGCTCCTTTTGAAGGATACTTCCTCTTTCTTGTTGCTTAAGTGCAATCAGGGTCAATTATTTAACAGTAAGGAGAGTTGAACAATGATGTCCAATTTTCATTGACGTGTATAGGAAGATTGTTGCAATGAATCCAAGGTAGTCACTGGTTTCTGGTACCCAACACAGAATGTCTCTAAACTGACAGCAGTTTCTCTGTTTCTCTTTAATAGCATTTAGCACATTTATTTTGAATTTTAATTATTTACTCACTTGTCTTATTTCCTCTCATATACTAGAAACTCTTAGAGGGCAGTGTCTATACCAGAAATGATACTGCAAACTCTTAGAAGTCAGCATCGTTGTTCAATTCATCTTTGTACCCTCCAGGTACCCAGCCCAGTGCCCAGCACATATTGATGAACACACATCTATATTTTTTTTCAGAGATTCTCATTTCATAAGGACATTTGTAAGTTGATTTTTTAAATCTGATTATTAGATTTCTAGGCTGACCCACTAAAGTGCTTTACCCGTAGTTTGGAATACTTCTGATTTATAAAGAAAATGATTAAAAATAATGATGAAAGTATGGAAAAATAAAATTGAATAAGAAAATGCATTTAACTGCGCACAGTTGTAACTAAGAACATTCATGTTTAATTTGTGAAAAAAGTAAAGTGGAAGGATACTTTTGAAAATTTTCAGCATTTTTTTTTTAGTGGTTAATAGAACTGACCCTTTATTATATCTAATTTGACTTCAACGTGTATGGGTTTTCCTTTGTTTTGTGTAATGAACGCCTATTATTATATTCTTCTGCTCTGACAATTCCCAGTTGTGTGACCTTGCAGGTGTTCCTTAACCAATCTGTGCCTCTGTGAGCTACTCCATAAAATGGGGGATAAGAATAATACTGATCTCAGCAAGTTTTTGTGATGATTAAATGACATAATCAATGTAAGGCATTTAGAATAGCATTTGTCCTATATTAAGCACTTCAAAAATGTTAGCTATTATTGTTGTTTTTACTCATTTTCTCCTTCTGAATGCCTGTATACTAGATATCTCTGTAATCTACTTATCATGTTCTTTCGTCTTTTCTAATTATTTGTGTAATATCCTATTTCCTTTACAAGATTTGAATCTCCCTGCAGGCAGAGGATAACTTACATTACACAAAGTGTAAGTCATCTGCACTAAATAAACATTTATTTTTGTTGTAGTTCAATAAATAAAACAAAGGATGAAGGAGGGAGGGAAAATGTAATTTTCTTAGACAAATAGACCAGGAAAATTATGGAAGGGGGGGAATAAGGAGGAGACTGTGGATGCATGGGCATCGCTGAATAAAGGTCTGCCTGTGAAAAAGAAAAGACCTAGCTATTGATATCTTGGGTTGGTTAATGTTTGACTGCAGTCACTGACAGAGAAGGTGTTTGCAGGCAAAAAAGATAGGTAGTGTGCATCTGATTGTAGGTAAGTAACTACATACATGGACGTGATTTTCAAAGTTTACAACTGCTTGTAAATATAACAAGGAGCCCTGGTGGCACAGTGGTTAAGTGCTTGGCTGCTAATCAAAAGGTCAGTGCTTTGAACTCACCAGCCGCTCTGTGGGAGAAATCAGTTTCCCTAAAGATTTACAGCCTTGGAAATGTTATGGGGCAGTTCTACTCTGATCTGTAGGATCGCTATAGGGTCACTATGAGTCGGAATCAACTCCACGGCAGCAGGTTTGGGTTTTTTTTGTTTGTTGTTTGTAAGTATAACCTGAAAACTCCAGGTATCTCTAACCTGTGAGTTTAAATGAGGTCACATTAGCTCTAATGCACACATTTCCTCTCTTTTGATATCAGTTTTGCTCCCCAGGAATTTGAGCTCCTTCTAAAACTTCCTCTAGGTACTTAGTGGGCTTCTCCAGCTTCACGGTTCAGATTAATGAGCCAGTGTTTGTAGACACCGAAAGAGCCATCATTGTCCCTGCTACCTCTGCCTGCTCCTCTGAGGTCCTTCCCCACAGGCTCTGTCAGTGGCACCTGAGCATGGAAGTCTGTGTATTGAGGGCATTGGAGTCAGGAAGGGGGACACTGGCCTTTCCCTAACTGTGTGTTGCATGGAATGCCTAGACCTTCAGGCCCTACTGCTTTTTCCCAGAGTTTCACAATTGATATAATGAATGAACAATAACAACAAACAAATAAACAGATGAACAATGTGACTACATTTAAAAAATGTTATTGAGTAAAATAATCTGGGCACAAAAGAGTATATATATTTATGTGAAGCTCAAAAATAGGCAAAACTGAAAAATGGCGCTCTAGGCAGAAGCACCACGCCGTCCCTCCACAGCAAAGATCCGAAAAACTAAGCCGAACAGAGAATACAACAATCTTGAAACCCTAAAACATCAAATGAAGAGATAAAGAACTCAGCCAAGCACCAAATGGAGTGAGAAAACTGACAGAGAACGGAGAGCGAGGAGAGATTCATGCAGAGGTCCCCTACCAGCTAACGCAGCATGGATCCACCATCTTGGACTCCTATCGGAGACCAACAAACGGGGGTACGAGAAAGCAGCCTCACGGAGCATCCAGCGGGAGACAAAAAAACCGGTAATTAGTGGTGTGCGCTTTCCCACCCCCCACCCCTCTTCCCCCCGGCTTGGCCTCCTCTGCTTCCCGTGGCCGTGGTCTCTTGACCGGGAAGCGCCGGCTGCTTGGATTCCACACACCCAAGTGGGCGGCTCTCTGGGTGCCATTTGTTGGCTGCTAGTGTTGCTTTTTTTTTCTGCTTCTTTTGATTTCTCACTTGCCTCTCGCCACCTTCCCCTCCTTTCACTCGAGTGCCTGGCTCTGTGCGTCACCTTTGCTTCTTCCTGAGGGGCTTCAGAGCTCCAGCAATATGTGATGTATGCTTTCCCACTCCCTACCCTTCTTCACCCACACTCGGCCTCCTCTGCTTCCCA
>NW_004444007.1:8584573-8588711 GCF_000243295.1 Trichechus manatus latirostris
ACCAATGTCATAAAACAACATGTGTACTACTGTTTCATGAGAAACTATTTGTTCTGTAAGCCTTCACCTGAAGTACAATAAAATATAAAAATAAACGAAAAAAAAAAATAGGCAAAACTAATCTATGAAATCAGAACAGTGGTTGCCCTGGGATTGGCTGGGAAAGAGCCTGATGCAACTATCTTGGAGTGAGGCAAGTTGTTTTTTTTAGAGTATTGTTTGGGGTGTAGGCTAATAGGTGTATGTATTTCTCCAAACTCATGGAACTTTGATCTGTACATTTCATTGTAGGTAAATAATACCTCAATTAACAACAACAATAAATAACACTTGGAACAATGGTTAAAACTGGAAACAATATTAAATACAATTTAAACTGTATTTGAAAACTTGATAGTTTATCTAATAATGCAAAGCCTTATTTGTTCCTGAATGCTTATTTTCTTATCTTCAAAAAAGACATGTGACAGGAAGGAAACTGATTTTTCCTCTCTAAGGACCTACCTCTCCCTGGAAACCCTATGGGGCAGTTCTACTCTGTCCTATAGGGTTGCTATGAGTTGCAATCGACTCCAAGGCAGTGGGTTTGGTTTTGGTTAGCATAGGTTATCTCACTGAAAACCCTATGGAGCACAGTTCTACTCTGACATACCTGGGGTCTCCATGACTTGGAATCAACTCAAGGGCAACTGGACTGGACTGGATCTCTCAAGTTGGGGAGAGATGTACAAGGATCATTTTAAAATAAATTTAATTTTGTCACTATGTATTTACTAAGAAGATAATCAAGTTTACAATAGATCCGTGCTGTTATACAGATGATTATTCTATTTAATAGTTCAGAATTTTCAGCAAATTAAAAATTAAACCATTATATAAGTAAATAGTCATAATTATTGTAAACAATGTATTTAATTAATTTAAAGGGCTTTTCTTTCCTTTTTTCTTTTTGAGAATTTAAAACCAGTAACTTTGCCTTTATTCTTTTTAAAATTTCATTTATTTTGTTGTTGTTGTTGAGAATGTATACAGTAAAACTAACGTGGCGTGTAGGGTAGGCATTTTTTTTATTTTTGATTTTTTGAGTGAACTGATTTCTATATTGTTCTGTACTTTTATATATTGTCTCATTATGGACTAGTTGTTGATAGAGGTATTTTTGGATGTCTGTGAGCAAATTTAGGGATAATATATTTTTCTGCAGATGAGAGTTTGAAAGAGTTCAAATTTCTTTGGGTTAGCTGACAGATTGATCTGTAACTCCTGCCAATGTTTATCTAGAACTGATACTTTTTTTTTTTTTGTAAGGAAAAAACCACATAGATTTTATGTGGCTAGTTATTTTTGCATAGCTTTTGCCAGCTCCACAGATGTGATTGAATTGATGACAATTTTCCCAGGCTAAGGTCTTGGGATGCAGGTGAAAGCCAATAAAAGTTTAATCATGCTTCTGAGTTATGTTATAGCTTATTAAAAATCCAACCTGTATGCAAAAAATGATTTTTTTAAAGCAGCTTATAAATGGAAACTTACAATAGAGTTAAACAATTAGAAGTTTGGTTATTGATTGATGCTAAATTGTTTATTCTTTTAAGTGTCACTTAATAAATACACAAAGATGTGTAAGACATGATACGTTAAATTAAGGCATGTATAGTCTTGTGGGGATTCATTTGTTCATTTGGCATCTATTGATGCCAATTTGTGTCAGACACTGAGAATACAAAGATGCAACAATAGTAAATGACATCTTTTTTGTTTTTAAGGGGCTCTCAGCTTGACTGGAGAGTCAGTAACCTGACAGATATTATAACATGGTATAATAAGTGCTATAAAGGAAATAAGCACAAGGGTGCACATAGGCAAGAAATCTAATCTAGATTTTGGGCAAAGATTTTATGGTTATTCTTGTGGAGATGTAATATCTTACATGAGGGTTGAAAAAAATGCAAATCCATAGGCATTCAGGAGATAGAAAAGGAGATGGTGACATTTCAGGCAGAGCAAAAAAATCATTGTAAAATCGTGGAGACATAAAAGGGTATAGCATAGTCAGGTAATGTCAAGAAGTTTCACTGTGGATGGAATATAGGGTTGTAAAGAGATTGAGACCAGCAAGTAGGTTGGGGACATGAAGGGTGTTGCATGCCATGCTTCAAAACTTTGATTTTATCTCTTAGGAAGCATAGAGCCAACTGAAGTCTTCAAGCAGAAGAGAAATATAATCAGGTGTATGTTTTAGAATGATAATGTCGAGAATGAGCTTGAGTAGGGAAAGACCAATGTTAGATAAGCTGTTGGGGATTTATGGAGATAGTTCAACTAAGAGATAATTAGGTACTGGATGAAGATAAAAGCAGGAATAATGGAGAGGAGAGAGTAGATTCAGAAACAGTATGGGGGTAGAATCAATCAATGGAACTTCATAATCAATTGGGTTTGGTTTCTAAGGGGGTGGGAGAAGACAAAGATGGCTCCTTGTAGGTCTTGGGTGACTAGATACATAGTGATACCGTTAAATAAGATAAGGGAATGTAAGAAAATGAATAGATTTTGACAGAAGGAAAGTATTTTGTTGACTTTGAGGTACCAGGAATAGACGTTCTGCAGATGGTTATGCAACATTTTAATTAACAAACCGATACAGAGTTAGCATCTAATATTTGTCTCCTCCTATCATTGCCTACTTAAAGACTGTTTGAATCTATTGTTATTAAAAGACTAACAAGGGACCCAAGAGAAGATTGCAAAATCTCCTAGGTAAGTGCAAAGTTTATGGGAAAATCATATAACTATATGAACAGTCAGAAAAGTCATTCTTTTTGAAACCTCTTCTCCGTAAATTCCCATTCCTCATAGACCGTTTTATTTGAACTTTTAATCTTTCCTATTGCTTTTTTTCTTATTGCTCTCCAAGTTTCCTTATTCTTCTGTAGTTTCTGGGCTTCAAACTGGATATAGTACTCTAATAAGTACCTGACCAATGCTCAGTGGGACAATTACTTCAAGGCTCTTGCAAGTTATGTTCTTGTTAGTGCATTCCTCTATCTTGCTGGTTTTTAAAATAATAGCAGTGTGCTGCTGACTCATGTTCAGTTAATGATTCACAATGGCATCTCTTAGCCTTTGTGGCAAACCCATTCTTCCTCATTCTGAATTCATGTCATATACTTGTTTTTCTCTCTTGACTGCCTTCCTGCCAAGTACTTGCTGTTCTTTCAATTTGTCAAAGTCATTTTGGGTTTCAATTCTGTCTTCAAAGGAGATAGGAATCCTTCTCAATTTTGGGTGTTAATTCAATTCCAAAATGCAATGGGCGTGATTTCTAAGTCACTTCAAGTCACTGATAAACAGATGGGGATGTGCATGCTAGCGACTACGGACAGATTTTAAAGGTTGAGGAGATAATTTTCATGAGGCAGCTTGGGGTGGTGACTTGATTCAAGGTTCTCTTGTCACACATCAATGAGAAAGAGGAATCAGATGTGATAAAATGCTGTAAAAAAACCCCAACAAAATATTTGTCATATGTTGCTGTTAGGTGCAGTAGAATTGGTTTAGACTCACAGCTACCCTATGTGCAACAGAACCAAACACTGTGAAGTCCTATGCCATCCTCACAATCATTGCTATGTTTGAGTCCATTGTTGCAGCAACTGTGTCAATCCATCTTATTGAGGGTCTTCCTCTTTTTCACTGACCCTCTACTTTACCAAGCATAATGTTCTTCTCCAGGCACTGGTCCCTCCTGATAACATGTCCAAAGTACGTGAGATGAAGTCTTGCCATCCTCACTTCTAAGGAGCATTCTGGCTATACTTCTTCCAAGACAGATTTGTTTGTTCTTCTGGCAGTCCATGGTATATTCAACGTTCTTCACCAGCACCATAATTCAAAGGCACCAATTCTTCAATCTTCCTTATTTATTGTCCACCTTTCACATACACATGAGGTGGCTGAAATTAGTACAGCTTGGGTCAGGCGCACTTTATTTCTCAAAGTGACATCTTTGCTTTTTAACACCTTAAATAGGTCTTTTGCAACAGATTTGCCCAATGCAATGGGTCATTTGATTTCTTGACTGCTGCTTCCATGGGTGTTGATTGTGGATCCAAGTAAAATGAAATCCTTGACAACT
>NW_004444007.1:8588811-8617750 GCF_000243295.1 Trichechus manatus latirostris
AACAGATTTGCATAATGCAATACATCATTTGATTTCTTGACTGTTGCTTCCATGGGTGTTGATTGTGGATCCAAGTAAAATGAAATCCTTGACAACTTCAATCTTTTCTCCATTTATCATGATGTTGTTTATTGGTCCAGCTGTGCGAATTCTTGTTTTCTTCATGTTGAGGTGTAATCCATACTGACAGATGTAGTCTTTGATCTTCATCAGTAAGTACTTCAAGTTTTATTTTTTTTTTGTTATATAGAATATTTTAAAATGTTGGTTTCCTTCCCTTTTATACTCTTGGAATAAATAAGCAAATGTTATTTCATTCATACTGAGAAGAAATAAGTGTTCATATAAGGTAGAAGTTCAAATGCCTTGAATAACTGAATTTATAGATTGTCAAAATAAAATTCGTTTCAATCAATAAACAAATTTATATCACTATAAAAGAGGCTGTGCTTGTCATTCTATAGATAAGCCAACAATCAGTTAAACTATGATATTGCCAAAGTCATATACAAATTGGATGATTGCACAATAGGGTATATGTTCTTTTTAAAAATAAACATATCTTAACTATTTTAAACATTTCTAAATGGCCTTCGTAACATCATTCTAAGCAGATATATAATTTTTCCATGACGTATATATATATATATATATAAAACCATTTTCATGATTGACCATTTTCCAATTTTTTGACGTTTGGCTGATTTTCAATTTCCCTCAATTGCAAATAATTGTTCAACAAGCATTTTTGAAAGAGCTAATTGGTATATTCAAATGAACAAGTTATTATAGTGAACAAAAGATAAACACATTTTCTCCTATTTAATGACAAATTCACCCATTATGCCTTCCCATATATAAGAATTAAAACATACAATGATGTAGTTTTGATGAAAACTATGTAATCTTTTGCCACGAAATCCTCTGTAAGCAGAAAAAGAGAGAATTCGGCAAGTATTTATTGAGCATCTACTGTGCTAAGAAGGAAGGAGAAAAATTTGAATGAGAAGTAGTTATCACCTTTGAGGCACATATAGCCTTGTGGGGTGAGGCAGATATGTTAACAGACATTGGAGTAAAATATGATGAATGTTGTAATAGATAAATGTGCAAGGTACTGCGGGAACACCTTTGTGAACCTTCCTGCTTGCCTTTTAGCTTGTATCCAAGATACAGCTTATACCTCTCACTGCCCATAGCACACAAACACAAGTAACTGACACTAACGCAAACACAAATATTCCATATGTGGTGGATGCTACTTCTTCTATGTGTTCATTTAAGTTGTAAGATTCTAGTTATTCTCCCTTTCTTCTTCCTTTCTTGCCTTCTTCCCTCCTTCCCTTTCTTTTACCCTTTAAAATTTATTAAATTTATGGCCAGGCATTGTGCACGGTACTCAGAATATAAGAAGGAACAAGACAGATGTATTTTCTGCTTTCATGGAGCTTACGATAAGATAAGATCTGAGAAGGAAGAGGCCAAACCAGAATGCAAAGGCGCCTGGTCCTGTTCCCATAAGACTGGGTCTATTTTCATATGTTTTAGAGACAAAATTTGGCATTTTGCTTAAAATTTCATTAAAGAGCACACATGTACAGACATAGACCTGCACTTAAAATTAAGTGTGAGACCTAATATACTAGCCTATGCAATTTCTTTACAAATATACTTATATAACGGTTAAAATAAAATTTAAGTATGAAAAAAAGCCTAAAAATACTTTTCACTGTTGGTAGAGATTCCCAGTATTGCAATCTTGAACAAATTTGTTGATGCCATACTTTGACTTTTACTTTCACAGCCAAATTCCACTCATTCAAAGAAAGCAAAACTTGTTAAAACTGATGTGATATGGTTTCCTTATGGTGGTGTTGGATTGGCAGTTGTGCCTGGACAAAGGTCTCAACAACTGGATGGTGGAAGTAAACTTGACATCACTCTAAGATCTAAAATCAGTGGCTATCAGATCAATTCCAGCTCATGGGGACCCGAAGTGTGTTGGAGTAGAAGTGTGCTCCACTGGGTTTTGAATGGTGGATTTTTCCAAAGTAGATTTCCAGGTGCCTTCGAAGGACTCAAACCTACCACCTTTGAGTCAGCAGCCGAGCATGTTAACCGTTTGCAACACCCAGGGACCCCTTTCATATAAAGGGGACCCAAATATTTAAATCCAAATTTCAACTAACACCATGAATTGGGTTTGAATAAAAAATTCCATGTAGACACATTCTAAGATTAAGATAATTTATACCTTTGTGCTAGTCCTAGGAAAAAAACTTTTTATACCCCTATCTTCAGGTAAAGGTGCCCTGGTGGTGCAGTGGTTAAGCGCTCCCTGCTAAAGGATTGGCAGTTCAAATCCCCAAGCTGGTGACCTGCTCCCTCAAAGATTACAGCTTTGGAAACTTTATGGGGCAGTTCTACTCTGTCCTACAAGGTCGCTGAGTTGGAATCGATTTTACAGCAATGAGACTCTCAGGTAAATCAATAAAATAAGTAATTGACATATTTACACTCTGTGATAGTTTTTAAAAGAAGATTTATTTATAATATCATTATTTCTCTCCTTCTAATTTCCCCATTGAAAACCAATAGTCTTGATATAAAGGACGCAATTATTCAACTTCCTTTGAAGAAGAGATCTATGATTTTTGTCAATTTATTTTGAAGCATATGTGAAATAAATCAACTAATGGCTCCTCTGCTCAGGGTCCTGCCTCAGTCCCTGGGAGCAGCTTGCAGAGCTGTTATTCCCACTGGTTGCAATTGGGTTTGGCTGGGAAGGGCATCTTCTTGTGAATCACTTTTCCAAACTCATTCTCATTGGTAGGAAGCTTTATAGCTCTGAAATTCTTTGTAGCTGTTAATTGGTTAATCACCTCTTCAGCCTCGGGGGCTCTGAATAACTTAAGACTTTGTTTTTCTTTTGTAGTCTGTGGTATTCATTATAGCGCTATTTATTTTGAGCTCCTGGTCTTGGTTTTATTTGGATATGTTGTTCTTGGACATATTTGTAGTTATCTTTCTTTTTGCTAATTTTGCTAGGATGCCCAACGGGCTTGGGACATGGCTGCCTATAAATTAATAAAAAAATGAACTACTTTCGTATTCTTTGTCATCTGCCAAAATGCCATTTGGATCCCTCTCTTGGAATATGAATCTCCCAAATACTCACCACAGTGGAATTCAGGTGCAAAGTAAACACAGCGGTTCTAGTATCACCATCCACTAAGTTAAGGAGGGAGGGAGCAGGAAACTTTTATGCTTATTATTATTGCAAACAGATTGTTCGCTGTATGCTATTTGAAATGTAGAGGGAGTGGGTGATTTAAGAATCTGTGTTTTAAGTAATCATATAACTTGCACATGCACAGTTTGGCTCCTTCAAGGTTGTGAAACCACAGCCCAAACAAAAATGAAACCTTTGATATGCCAAAAAATGATTCGAGTGACAATAGATGGTTTTCTATTTCCTAACTCACCAAGATCTTTCTCCTGCTGGTTCTCACCTGCATAAACATTGTGAGAAAACGGCTGTTTGCTGAGTGATGTGGCTACTTAAAAGAAATAGAAACACAAACAAAACCCAGCTCCCACTTTGTCACAGCAAATGACATCTTTAGTAGTAATTGCTGGTGCAGGGATGGCCAGATTGCCTTTGGATCTCTCAGAACAGTCCGGCCATAGCGAGCCCTCTGAATCCGCTCCTGCCTGCAGTGCGGGATCTGGCTGTAGCAGTATTTCCACATCTGCTGTGTTCATACACACAGTCAGATTCATGTTCAAGAAATAGTGCGTCCTGTATCTGGGCCTGGATTTTCAAAGTGTGTGTTAGCTCAAGGAGGCGTTGTTCCAGCTGGCAAGTGATGGGTGAATTGCCAAATGCAGAATTGCATCTGAACTGGGACTGACGTTATCTGAAACACATTTATGGTGGTGCGGGAAGACTGGAGCCACAATGGATAAATTGAAAGATTGTTTCATGATGGATTATTCGAGATGATGTTTTTCCAAAAAATGTTTTCTGTCACACGAAGGCCAGAGATCACATAACTCCTGTTCAGGACTATCCATCAAGCAGACTTACTCTCGCCAACCAGCTACATTTCCAAAACATTGAGCTTCGGAGGGGACTTCAGCATTTGGAATTATATGTAATACTTATCATAATCCAACGACCCTGAAGATGGCTGAGTGCCCTGCACCTTGGGCTGAGGTCTTGTTTTATTGAAATCAAGTATAAGACACCAGAATGAATTGACCAAATTCAACAAATGGTTATTTTATTGCCAATTCAGAATAGAAAACTCCTCTAGGTGATTTGGGGGTAAATGAAAGAAAGAGAGGATCCAATCTCCAGGATACTTAAATTTTTGTGAATAAAGATATTGACAATGATATGTTTGGTTTTCATACATACTGGTATTTGTTTCTCTGTTAAACTCAGGGCCCTGTGTTGTGGTGGCAACGGTGGAACCTAGGGGAGAAGGAAAACTTGTATCAGACCCGGTGTCTTCAGCTTAATTACAGGGCTTGTTATTTTTAGTGCATCCCCAGGTATTTTCATGTCACATTAAACACTGGAATAAACCCGTCAACAACATTATAGAGTCTACCACAAGCAGAATTAAACAATTGTCATGACAATTTTAAAAGGGAGAAGGAATACAGTCACTTCAGTAATCAAGTTATCTTTCCAATGAAAATCTTGGAATCAGTACATGTATAATTTTAAATTTTGAAAAAATGCTCTTATCTCATATTTTTAAAGATATAGTCAGCCTTTCAAAGACCCATCTTTAGAATATCTGTGAAAATTTTCCTTTCATATATAGGTGTATATATATGTTTGTATGTATATGTGTTCAAATAGACATTATAGACAAAATTAATTAATATGAGTTTCCTTATTTGCTGAAATTATATAAGACACATTTTAAGAGAGGGTCATTACCATCCTAAGATAACATTTTATTTTATCAAATTGACTAAATCGAGAAGTATGAAGCACAAACATTGATAGCAAAGGAATTTTCATGGTGTGGTAAGAACAAATTAACAAACTCTCTCACTAAATTATGTAAATATCCTGACCTAACCCACTTGCCCAGCACCATCTTAAATATTCTCAAACATTTTATTATATACAATATACTTAAGAGTTCAAGCACAGAATACCAAAAATCCTTTCTATTAGAGTTACAAAATGTGATTTGATTTGACTGTGAGGCTTTTTGTTTGTTTATTTTCTCATTTTGTTTTGTTTTGTTTGTTTTTGGATACCAATCTAATTTTCCTCTGACCTTAAGCACTTATGCTTAAGGTTTGATTTAGTTAATGGTAATTCAAACTAGTAATCAGTCTAAATATCTTCAATACACATGTAAATAAAACTAAGCACCATTTTCTTCTAAAAAGTTCAATTTTTTTGGATGATTTTAATACCAGGAACCAGATGGTCTCCAGGGTCTAACAAATTTCCTGAGACCTCCTGTCTCAACAAACTGGCAAAGTCTCCTTTCTCATTCCTATCTTCTGGTTCCTACTGATTGAGAAAGATCCTATTTCAGGTTCTGGGACAGTCTGCATAATTTAACCTGGGGGACTTCAGGCAAGATAAAGGGAGTCCAGAATTAATAAATCAATTCATTAGTGACTTCCAGGTCTTACAGAGCCATTTTTCATAACTAGTTTACAAATTACTAGGGTTTTATGAATTTCAACTTTCTCTTTAATCTACCCTCTGTGACCTTCACCACATTTTCATTTGGGGACTAAGTGACATAGAGACAGCTGTAGCATAGTAGAATGTCCCTGGACTGAAAGACACAAGACCTGGGTTCCAGCTCCAAGTCTCTCACTTAAATACCGTTTGTTTTGGGATAGATCTCTGAAACTCTCGGAGATTCAATTTTATCATATAGAACAAGAACATTACTACCTAACTCACAGGGCTGTTGAAAGGATTAACTGTGTAGAGTGTTCAAAATGAATTTTGTTTACACAGTTTTATTTACAAATGCTAGATATTATTTGTCTTGTCCAATGAACAGCCAAAAAAACAATACAATCTCAATTAAAATTAAAGCATTTGACAGATGGGGATTTTAGTCTATTACATATTTTTTAGTTGATATATTATGTTCTAAATCCTAATTGAGTATTGTGATTGTTATTCTTAAGTCTTCTCTTAAACTGAATCTGCTGCCCAGATTTAGAAATGGTATCTTCTACTCTCAGGTGTTCTAATCTCTAACCCATACTCTTGTAACTAGGGATAAAATGATGACACTGGTAAAACATGTAGCAAACACACTCAACTTGTGTTCCTCAACCCACCTACTGTGAAGACCCTTACAGCTGGAGTTGTTGAAGTGGTTCAGACTGAGGGAAACTTGCAAGCCTTTCTACTTAACTGAGAGGTTTGTGCTCACTGGCCGGAAGCTGGTCTTCTTCAGGACGAATAAAACACTGGCAGTAATATTCACAACTGTAGCTCTCTTTTTGGCTATAAAATCTGGGCTAGGACACTAGACCACTTGGCGGTGTTTGGTGGAGTCTTAAATTGTAGAGGCAAACCCCTTAGCTTAGAAACAAAAGAATGAAATTATTCTTCCTTAGGTGTTGTGGTGGAATGAGTGCAACCGCAAAACAGATAGAACAGGGTGACCGCCATCTTGGGTGAAAGAGACTATCTCCCCCTTAGTAAGGGTATTCCTGCTATGAGACTGCTGTCCTCTAGCTGTCATCTCTGAGAGTGACATTATACACACTCCTCCTTTAGAGGACACCCTGGCAAGTAACACTCACAATCTTTGGCTCTCGAGTACCTCTTTAAAAGAATGAGCTCTAGAACAGGATGCTTGCACTTTCCTATCATGCACTTCCAAAATACCACCCTGCAGGTGACCCATGAGCCTGAAGTTCTGTGGTCTTTTCCAGGGACATCCAGGTGATACGTCTGCCATTAGATTACAGGTGCTTAAGCCAAACAAGTTTAATTGGATACGAAAAACAAGTATAATGGATTTTCGTTTAGTAAGATAGCATTACTTTTTGTAATCCTATACTAGATCCAGCCCATATATAGAAACCGTATTTTGCTTTTGTCATTGTCATGGATTGAATTGTGTCCCCCAAAAATATCCATCAACTTGGCTGGGTCATGATTCACAGTATTGTATGATTGTGTACCATTTTGTAAATCTGATGAGATTTCCTTATGTGTTGTAAACTCTATCACTATGATAAGGTTATACTGATGAGGTTTACAAGATTAGATAGTGTCTTAATCCAATCTCTTTTGAGATACAGAAGAGAGAAGTGAGCAGAAACACATGGGAACCTCACACCACCAAGAAAGCAGTGCCGGGAGCAGAGTGTGTCCCTTGGACCTGAGGTTCCTGTGCTGAGATGCTCCCGGACCAACAGAAGACTGACGCTTCTCAAGGACCTTCCTCCAGAGCCGACAGAGAGAGAAAGTCTTCTTCTGGAGCTGATGTCCTAAATTTGGACTTACAGCCTACTGGACTGTGAGAGAATAAACTTCTCTTTGTTAAAGCCATCCCCTTGTGGTATTTCTGTTGGAGCAGCACTAGATGACTAAGACAGTCATTTTAACACACAGCAAAGCAATTCCATGAGAACCAGCTGCTGGCTGGGTTACAATATATTAACTTGTTAGTCAATAAACTTAGCTTTCCCTCTTTGCGTGTGTGAATGAATAAAGCTTGTGGATTCCTCTGGGCACATTCTAGTTGCCAAAAAAAATTAATCTGGAGGAAAAAAAATGAACTTGCTTTCTTCTGGAAACTTGTAGAAGCTTATGATATGCTAAATGAGGATATTAAGTCTGATATTTGAGGGTCACGGTTGTGCAGTGCTGAAGATATTATTCAAGCTCTCTTCCATTTCCTGGCATCAGGAACCTACGAGCATGAAAACTCCCACATGAATCTTCTAAATCCTTTGTCTTCTGGCTGATCCGTTGCTATTTTCTGACTGAGTTCCTCAGCTGGAAGGCAGGTCCTGCACAACTCTTTAGTTTATTTCTACTTCATCATATATAGTAAGCTTATTTATGAAGTTTTAAGAAGGATGCAAATTAGTTTACAGTGTTTTTAATGCTTCTTTTATTTTTTTCTATCGCTCTCCATGAATTCCCATTAACTATTCCCTTTGCTTTTCAGCAAGTTAAAGGAGGGCAAATTGAAAGCTGCTGTTTCTTCCTAATACTTGGTAATCTTTTTGGAGAAAAGTTATGTAGTCCATACTGATTTGTTTTCAATCGCCTCACATGCATGTGAAAGCTGGACGATGAACAAGGAAGACTGACGACTTTGAATTGTGGTGTTGGCGAAGAACATTGACTATACCATGGACTGCCAAAAGAACGAACAAATCTGTCTTGGAAGAAGTACAACCAGAGCACTCCTTAGAAGCAAGGATGGAGAGACTACGTCTCACATACTTTGGACATGTTATCAGGAGGAATCAGTCCCTGCAGAAGGACATCATGCTGGGTAAAGTAGAGGGTCATCAAGAAAAGAGAAGACCCTCAACAAGATGGATTGATACAGTGGCTGCAACAATGGGCTGAAGCATAACAATGAGTGTGAGGATGGCGCAGGACCTGGCAGTGTTTTTTGTTCTGTGGTAGATATGGTTGCTATGAGTCAGAAGCAACTCAATGGCACCTAACAACAACAACAAATGGATTTTGAAAGAGAAGAATATAAGGGGGCTATGGTACAAATCAGGAGTCCCTGAGTGGTGCAAATTGTTAAGCACTCAGCTACTAATCTAAAGGTTGACAGTTCAAATCTACACAGAGGTGCCTTGGAAAAAAGACCTGGCAATCTACTTCCATTGAAAACCCTATGGAACACAGTTCAGATATGACAGACATGGGGTCACCATGGCTTGACTGCAACTTTTTTTTTTCAATAGTACAAATCTATTCTGTAATCCCATTTCTAATGTATTGTGAAAACTCTAATAAACTTATGAAATGTAAATCACAGTTTATCTACTTTACTATAGATTATATTTTAAAGAATCTCTGGAAATGTTCTACATTCTACCTTGGTGAGTAGCGTCTGGGGTCTTAAAAGCCTGTGAGCAGCATCTAAGATAATCCACTGGTTTCCCCTCTTCCAGAGAAAGGGAGAATGAAGAAAACAAGATACAGGGAAAAGATTAGTCCAAAGGACTAATGGACCGCAACTATCACGGCCTCCAACAGACTGAGTCCAGTACAACTAGATGGTGCCTGGCTACCACCACTGACTGCTCTGACTGGGATCACAACAGAGGGTACTGGACAGAGCTGGAGAAAAATGTAGAACAAAATTCTAACTCACAAAAAAAGACCAGATTTGCTGGCCTGACAGAGACTGGAGAAACCCCGAGAGTATGGCCCTTGGACACCCTTTTAGCTCAGTAATGAAGTCACTCCTGAGGTTCACCCTTCAGCCAAAGATTAGACAGCCCCATAAAACAAAATGAGACTAATGGGGCACAACAGTCCAGGGACAAGGACTAGAAGGCAGGAGGGGACAGGAAAGCTGGTAATAGGGAACCTAAGTTTGAGAAGGGACAGTGTTGACATGTCTTGAGGTTGTTAACCATTGTCATAAAACAATATGTGTCGTAACTGTTTAATAAGAAACTATTTTCTGTAAACCTTCATCTAAAGAACAATAAAAGTAAATAAATAAATACGAAAAAAAAAAAAAGAAAAAGAATCTCTGGGACTTGTAAGATCCTTTCCATTCCCTTAGAAAAATGGCCAAGATATACTGTTAAGTTAAAAAGAAAGTCCCATAAAAAGCAGATTAGGGCTTGGAGGTGGGAAAATGGATAACGTCAAAGTGGCATGAAGGAACTTTTTGGGGTAATAAAAATATTTTATATTTTGATTATGATGGTGATTATACAATGGTAGACTAAATTCATAGAGCTGTCTCATAAAGCAGTTGAAATGTATTGCATGCAAATTATTTCTAAATAAACCGGAATTTAGAAAAAGAAAATCCTCTAATAATACAAGAGGATGATCCTATTAATGTATGAAAAACAGAAAATAACACAAATTGTCTTGAGGTACCTATGTATATATGTTGCTGTTGTCAGTTGTCATCAAATTGGCTTCTACTCATGGCGACCATATGTATAACGGAATGAAAAGAATCTGTTCTTTTCAGTTTTAGTCAAATGGAAAGATGAATTAATAGAGAATAATTGGGCTGTTTTAGGTGAAAGGTTAACTGGATCACACACTGTCTTTACATTGCTCTTGTTACTTCATTTGTGTGACGTTCTGACTTTTCTCTGTATTCTTATTTCTTAGGAATCTTTTTTTTTCTTCTTCCTATTGGATTCTGAAAGAGAAGAGAGTTCTATAGCCATGCTTATTTACTGGGCATTTCCAAGACGTGAAATTCTTGTGGCAAAAAAATTTGACAATTTGTTTTAGTAGATGATTAAAATGTGAGTACATTTGACCAAAGAATTTAGTGATAGTGATATGGTTTTAAGCTCTACATTCATTTTCTCAAAAGGGTGGCCTGGGTCCTGAAAAAACATATGCCTAATCTCATTTACCTGCAGCTGGCCGTAGGTTGGCACAGTTTAAGGCATTTCGGTCTTCAATGGAGACTGTGGGTCCCCTTAGTATTGCTGTAATTGCCAGAGAAGAAGGAAAGAAAGCTTGTTTATTGACACTGTTCCTTTTGCATAATAACTAGGACCTGGATTAGGCAGCCCAAAGAATGATGAAGAGTACAGTAGGTAGCTTCTAGCACTCCAGAAGACTTATGTGTCTTCTGCATTCAAAGTTGTGGGTATCTTCAAATTGAACCAAATCAGCCTTGTTTATGCGCATAATTATATGAATTCATTGAGTGCTCCAAATTTTGCTTGAGAGTGAGAAATGCAATGTGTCCTGAATAAGCTTAAAAAATTATATTACATTCAGGGTTATTATTTGAGTTTATTTTTTTAACTTTCCTGATTTGGTTGAGATTTATTCTGTTTCAGCCAATAAATGGCTGGGCATTTCAGTTGAGAAAGAATTGAACAGATGTGGATAGATAAGTACAATAGTCTACTTTCAGCAAAAATTCTATTTGAAAATATATAAAATTTAAGTAAGTCTCATGTAATGCTAAGGAACCCTGGTGGTGCAGTGGTTAAAAGTGCTCAGCTGCTAACCAAAAGGTTGGTGGTTCGAACTCACCAGCTGCTCCTCAGCAGAAACATGTGGCTGTCTGCTTGCATAAAGATTTACAGCTTTGGAAACCCTATGAGGCAGTTCTACTCTGTCCTATAGGGTCACTGTGAGTCAGAATTGACTCCATGGCAGTGGGTTTTCTTAGGTTAATGTAATGATAGGGATCCCTGGTGGCGCAATAGTTAAGCACTTAGCAGCTATCTGAGAAGTTGGCAATTCAAACCTACTAGCAGCAGCTCTACAGGAGAAAAGACCTGTCAATCTGCTTCTGTAAAGATTACAGCTAAGAAAGCCCCATGGGGCAGTTCTACCCTGTCATACAGGGTCATCATGAGTCGGAACTGACTCAAAGGCACCACCAACAATGTTATGATGTATTGAATGGGCATCCATGAATACCAATGATGAACTGTGATTAAACAAATTTTGCTTTCATTTTTTTTTTGTTTGTTTGGCCTTAATGATAAGTCTTAAAATTGTTTTCTGGATTTAATTGCATCTAAGCCATTCAGGCATTAATTAAGGTTGTGAAATAATATCAACACACCTAATAAACAATTCCTAAGTTTCTATGACGGTTACATTGAACAGTAAGGATCAGTCTTTGACAACTCAGGCTGAATTTTTATGACCGTCTCAGAATTTTTACGCATTTTAGAACTTGTGGGAAACTCACCCATTAGAGGCAACTCCTGGCTTTGAGACAATCATCGAGTCTGATGATACAAAACTATTTTTCCTTTCTGTTCATTTACTTGGTGTGCTTTTTCTGTTCTCATTTTTGATGGATCACATAAAATGTAGCAGATTGTCAAGAACTCAAAAGAATGTGTTTTCTGTCGATTCACAGCTAGGGAGGAATTGGTTGAAATGTGAGCTCCTTCTTGTGACCTTAACGTAACCCTGACCTGGGAGGACAGCATCCCTCCAGGGGTAGAAGATAATTTAATTTCCATTCATGTCAAGTTCTACATTTCTTCTGTGTAGAGGCTGCAGATAAGTGTCAAATTCTGCAGAATCAGGTGTTCTGTGGTGAAGATGTGGAGTACATTCTCCAGGGGATGAAGTTGAGACCACCAAGTGAACTTCATGTTAAAGCCCTGGGGGAACCCTGAAGCTTGCATTGCGAAGATGGAAAATATTTCTTTACCCTGCATAAACTATTCATCTTCCATTTCACTTTTAATATGTGTGCTCATGATAGCATCAACAAAGAAAGTTCCAAAGGCCACACTTAGAACATCTAAGTTTATTATTTTATACTTTTCCAGATAAAAACAATAGTTGAAACTCCCAGCGTGTCAAACAGTGAAGTTAATATTTCTAATGTGTTCCCTATGTTTGTCACCCCCAAAGATTTGTAGCACACTGCTCACAAAGATTAAATGTAGGAAACTCTGCAATATCTACAAGATAAGGCTAATTCCATCCAGCTACTTGAATTTCCTTCTTTTTTTCACATACCTCTGGTTTATGGACTATTTTATTATCCTGTGGAGCTATGAAAATTTCCAGCAAGACCAAACTTAGTGGTCCAACATGATTTAACACTTCTGTAATCCTGAAATCATTAGTTCTACAGTTTGTATAAAGTGATCTCATCTCAGTTTCATACTATTAGCCTCTCTGTGGAACTCCAAGGTCATTATCCTATTGTAAGAGCCTCTCCATCCTTATAAGTGAATTATAGTAGCAAAGAAGGAAATGGTTTTAGAATGGTCATTGGCTGGGTCATGATTGAAGAAGATGCAAAGAACAACTCCAGCTGAGAGGCACTTTGCAAAGTTCTTACTGGCTTGGCCTTGGTAGACTCCCTCCACAATGAACAAAGTATTTTTCTAGAATCTCAACAGTAACAGATTCTACACTTGACTAATAATATCTTAGACACTTAAATAACAAGTAAAACTACTGGATGACATATCTTTCATTTAGTGAGTAATACTTGCATGGTATCTTCCTCAGAGATTCAATTCCTATCTGCACTTCACTTTGGTGGTGGCTGAAATTTTTGTGTGTAGTACAGAGAGGAGAAAGTAGGGCAAAACGGGAGGAGGAGTTTGTTAATCAAGGTAGGCTAAATGCTATAACAAACATCTACAAAACTCAGAAGCTTAAAGTAATAAAAACCCTTATTTTGCTCAAGCTGACTTTAACTCAAGTCAAAGGGACAGAAATTCTGGCCCATGCAGTCATTCAGGGATTTATGCTAGGTATCTCTCATATGTGGCTTTGAGTTCACTTGGTCTCATGCATCTGCAGTTAAGGGGAAGACAGAGCATAAGGAAGACCCACCTGTCTTAACTGCCTTTGGACAGAGATGAAAAAAATATATGAGAAATCTAGAAAACGTAATATACTTGTGTACCCAGGAGCAGAGAAAATACTGGGTGAGCATATAAACAGTCTATGTCACGGATGACATATAGAATGAGAAGTAAAGTATATTGAAAAAGGTGAGCTTTTCCCTGTGGAGTTGGGGTGGGTTGATAAATGCTGAGGAGATGAATGGAAAATATTGTGTGTGTTCTATTTCCCTTCAAAACTATGGCAATGTTACAAGCTTTGTCTCTGTGCTAAATTTGGCCATTTTTGGTTGCTGCTTTTTTCTGTGGTAATCCTTTTAAATTGTGATAAGTGTTTTCTGGTCAGATTCACATAATCTCTCCTTCACACTTTTGTGATCCCTGGCTAAAAGCTGATAAAGATTCTGCCATTTGTTTGGTAAACTTATCCTTTCAAATATTCATAAAGTACTGACTTCTTAGACCAAGATCCAAGGATGGACAGAGACCAAGTGTCTGCATGCATGCCATGATTTGGTTTGATTAGAATTAAGACATTTTGGTGCCACAATCTTCTTCTGAATATAATACATGTACATGTTAAGTCTGAGGCTTGACTGAGGCCCTTCCAGGAAATAGCTCTTGAGGAGGTGAAGGCGTTTACTAAGGACTTGAAATTTAAAATAGCACAATTCACTGGCAAGAAGAGGCTGGATCCAGACCTGAATCTTTCAAAACATCCTGAAGCTAAAATGAGTGGAAGATGTTATAATGTATTCTGATCTCAAATAACAAAATCTAGCTTCCCCATCTCTACATAGAAGTTATCCTCTTCATAAATCTTAAATTGGAAATTGCATGGATTTATTCTCTCAGCATTTCATGATTTAATACACTTACAGAAAATTCTTAGTGGCAGTGTCACTAGAGAGGTGCTTCAGTTCTTTGCTTTTGCTTGCCAGAGCTCATTGGCATTTGACCTTAGAAGTTACGAATTTGGGTAATTCGTTCTTAAGGCACTGGGGACATTAGGATATCTTTAGAGGCACCAGAAAGGATACTTTTTTTTAAAATTGCAGTTTTCAAATACCAGGCTAAATGTCCGGAAGATCTTCATACTTTGGGAAAAATCACCTTCAGAACAAACTCTTACGCTTTGGAAAATGAATCTGATTGCTTTTTTTTTTTTTTTTAATCATAAACATGATTTAGCAAGCAGCTGTATGCCTTCATGTGGTCCCTGGCACACGTTTTATTAGTAACCGATTTTCTTTTCAGGGTATGCATTTACTTTCAAACATGCTGGTAGTAAGCCAGTATTGCAAATTATGTTATAAACCACATTTTTTGAGAAGGAGCACTCTTCATCCATGGTATCCTGAGACTCACATATGTTACAGTTTGATGGGAGATGTATTGCCAGTGATGTGTTGTAAAAATAGAGAACAAAAATTTTTTTTGATGGAATTAATAAAAAATATCAAAGCAGATTGAAGGTTATCACTATAATATAGTTACTATTATTTACTAGAATTGTTTCATCCGGTTGTACAGAGGCTCGCTATGTATCTGAACTCACTTGATGGCACCTAACAATGCCAACCACCACAGAATTGTATAGAATTTGTTTAGTGGGCAAGAAAGTGATGGAGTTCAATTTGGTCCAGGGAAAAGACCACATAATTTGAATACTACCTGGTACATTTCTTACAGCTACCTAAACTCTGCATTCTTAAGTGGATCTAATAATTGTTACAACTCGGTACATAAACTTAAAGGTGACGGTGTCTATGGCATTATTTACTTTACTTTTCCATAGAACTTTTTTTCACTTTTATTGAAATCTGTAAGTGTCAAATACGAAGATTATTTATCACGTATGTTACCATTTTAGAAATCAATCTGAACCTGCTGTTTGTTGTAAAATACATGTCAGGTGTCTGGGAATGTGACTTAAACAGCTGGAGTCAGACTTATAATGAGTAACACTCTACTGTGTTCTCTTGATTTACATTTAAATTAGATTCCTTAAGAAAAAATGTTTGTGGTTACTTAATTTTCAGTGTCCTTTTTTTTTTTGTTGGTTGTAAACAAAAAGATTTAGATTTACGTGAAAGCAGAAACAGAAGGAATATAATAGACAATAATTCATTATTGTCATTATTGCCAAAAAACTTTTCTTTGAACATATTAAAATTGTCCTTCCTTCCTTTTTCAATTCTTCGTCTTTCCTGTACATAGATTTCCTTTTTTAAAAAAAGAATTATGTAATAGCTGAGTAAGTAGAAAATATTTGCATTTAAAATAAAAATGCAAAGTTTCAGCCCAAAAGACAATGGAAGTACTATTTGATAAGTTTCTTATATTGAGCATATTTTGTCTTAATTTGATTTTGTAAAACATAATGTTTATAAAGTCAAAATTTTGCAATAAATTAAAAAATATTAGCATTAGGGGAAGCTTATTCAGAAAATTCAGAAACTTAAAAAAACTAAAAATATATTTAAAAATGTATTTTTAGAAAAATGTCATTACTCAGTTTAGTCGATTCTCCAAACTTTAATGATTTAGTTATAGAAATAAACAAATTCTTGTTTCTGAAAATTTTATATTTGTTTTAACAACCCTTCCAAATTACCATAACTTCACAACCTACATGAAATATACCCATGTTCAATGTTAAATAGAAAACTGTTTAATTGCTTGGTTGTTCCATGGCTAACAGATAATGTCCCCTCATTCTATGACCCTTGTGGAGTTAAGGCTCCAGCTCAACATTGTATAAAGAATCATACAGTCTTTAAATGTTATTAACTATGTCTACATGAATAGTATTTGGATGAAAGAGTTTCTATTATTTTCAGCCATCAAATAGCAAAATTCCGATGATACCCTGAGTGGGTGAAATGTGCCAAGGAATACTGAGTTATGAAAACTTAGTAAACTTTCAAAGCAACCCTTCCAGTGTTGTTCAGGACAGTAAAGAGTGTGCTGCCAAAGCCCGTTTTCTAAACAGCAAACTGGAACTTTGATTTACACAGTGCAACTTATTTGGTTTCACATGTTGTCTTTGGTGTGCCTGCTAACACTATTCTGGCGGAGGTAACATTTCATTCCAGATCTCAAGCTTTCTTCATGAGGCAGATACCCTTGTAAAAGCTGTGTGACTCACATTTTCTTTTGCGAAAAGCACTCATCATCAAATCCTGTGAAGTGTTCATCCAAAGACTTACAATTTTACAACTACCATCTAGAGGCCCAGAAGTGCAAGTTAATGCAATACAGTGACTTTACCGGCCTCTTAACAGGCCTTGGAGATGAAGTAACTGTTTCACATCCTTTGGAGTATGGAAATGAATTGCCTGTTGTCTCTGTGATGTTGATAAAACGTTAACTTCCTCCAGCCATCCTGAAAGTCATTCTATAATCTCTTGAGACTATATCAATATTTAAAGCAGGCATGCCTAAGTTGATTACTGTATTATCTAAAGCTGCAAGAAAAAGTAATTGTGCTCCTTTGACCTGTGTAGTTGAGAGGTATTTCCTTATTCTTTTATTGAATCATTCTTAAATATAAGGAGTAATACCCTAGCTCTTCCTTAAATCACGTCTGTTGTACTTACTAGATTCACAGTTGTCTCCATGCATTGTATTTTAGGAGGTAAAGGTGAACGGGCTTAAATTTAAATAGACTATAGGTAGTAAGGGAGTCCCTGGGTGCTGCAAAAGGTTAATTTACTAGGCTGCTAACTGAAAGGTTGGTGGTTCAAATCCATCCAGGGGCACCTTGGAAGAGAGGCCTGGTGATCTACTTTCAAAATATCAGCCACTGAGACTTCCGGGCAACCTGGAGCTATAGACAGAAGCACCACACCGTCCCTCCAGAGCAAAGATCTGAAAAACTAAGTCAAACAGAGACACATGTCTATCCTGAAACCCTAAGCATCAAATGAAAAGATAAAGTACTCAGCCAAGCACCAAATGGAATAAGAAACTGACCGAGAACAGAGAACGAGGAGAGACACGTGCAGAGGTCCTCTATTAGCTAATGCAGCATGGATTCGCCGTCTTGGACTCCTATCAGAGATAGGTGAACAGGGGGTACAAGAAAGCAGCTTCATGGAGCTTCCGGCAGGAGACAGAACAACTGGTAACCAGTGATATACGCTTTCCCACCCCCGACCCTTCTTCACCCCCACTCGGCCTCCTCTGCTTCCTGCAGCCACAGTCTCTTGTCTGGGAAGCATCGGCTTCACACTGGTGTCACTTGGATTCCACCTGCCCATACTGGCCGGCTCCCTGAGTGCCATTTGTTGGCTGCTGGTGTTGCTTTTTTCCACTTCTTTAGATTTCTTCCTTACCTCTGACCACCTCCCCCTCCTTTCTCTCAAATACCTGGTTCTGTGTGCCATCTTTGCTTCTTCCTGAAAGGCTGCAAAACACCACTTGACTGGAAAACTACTTCCCGGCCCATGAAACTGCTTCCCGGCCCATGCCTTCATGCTGGTGGGACCCCCAGGGCTTTTTTTGTTTGTTTGTTCTGATTTGTTTGTTTGTTTTCTTTTTCTTCTCTTGGCTTGGGAGCCCCTTCTACCCAGGTAGTACTGTGTGGCTTGGGAGCTACTCCCTTAATCTGCACAGAGGCACAGTGACATCCCTGGGGGCATTTCTTTTTTCTTGTTTCTTTGTTTTCTTTTCTTCTTTCTCTTTTCCCTTTTTGTCTTTCTTCATTTCCAGTTTCTCGTCTGTCTATACTTACCTTCTCTTCCTGTCTCCTGAATACCTGGTGCTGTGTGACACATCTACCCCTTCTAGCCAGGCTGTACTTCACAGCCTGGGAGCAACTTCCCCAGTCCTAGCAGCTGCACTGGTGGGATCTCTGGGGGCTTTTCTTTTCTTTTTTCCCCCTCTAATTTTTATTTATTCATTTTTTTCTTTTACATTTTTCTGTTTTTTTCCTTTTAGTTTTTCTCCATTTCTCAGTCTCTCATCTTGCCACTCCAACAGCAAGCTCCTTTGGCACGCTTTTTTGTGTGTTTGTTCGTGTGTAAGTTTTTGGCTCCTGTTCCTCTCTCCTCTCTCCCATATCCATCTTAGCTCCACACATAAAGATCTCCCCCCTCCATCCTGCCTACCTGCACCATGCGCTTAACATCACACCCCTGAGAAGCACAGGCACGGCCTAATGGAACCTGCCTTGCACTGATTCCTGGCCTGCCCTGTTGGCCCTAGTATGTGCCACAAACAACACATCCCAGCAACTCCCCTTCACCTGGAACTGCCCTGCAGTACCATACCTGAGTGACTGACCCTGCCCATTGGAGAAGGAGGTGAAAAGTATTGTGCCCACAGATGAACAAACAAGAAAGAACTCACAGCCCACCTGCTCAGACATAATCAAACAAAATATCAGCCACTGAAAACCCAGTGGCACACTGTTATACTCAGATACACATGGGGTCATCATGATTCAGAACTGACTCCACAGCAACTAGTTGGTTATAGAGAGTAAGAGCTTCTCGGTATAGGTATTGTGCAATGCTATGGTAAGGGATCTTGGGAAATTATAGAATCTCCAATTTTAGTAAAGGAGGAGGGTAATAGTGAAGGTGGTGCTGTGGGATTGAAACTGAGAAGGAGAGGTAGTTGTCTGTGTAGGATAGTTGGGGTATAGTCTTACATGGAACTACAGAAACAGTTTATTGACCTAGCTCATTTCTAGTTCTCTACCTCTGGAGAAAAACCTTGTAAATGAGATTCAAATTAGATTAACTACCTCTTCTCCTGGAAATTTATTTCCTTAGAGACCTGGACAGTTTCATATACCCCAACACAGTGGTTCTTTCCCAGTTCTCTGGTAAGTTCTCATCCAGTTTGATTTAGGCCAGATGAATTCTTTGCTTAACCAGAGATTCCTGAACTTTAACTGAATCAGATGCTTACTATAATTCAGAGCTATGAAACCACAGAATCAAGAACAGGGTGATCATCTCGCCCCAGCAATATAATTTCTCCAGTACCAAAACATAGGAAATAAAGTGCTGATCCTGGATATTTTTCCATATTTTTTAAAATATCGCATTTTGGCATCTGATAATGCCTGTTGGCGTGCCATTGAAATAAAATAAAGGCACATGTTTTTGCCATGCAGAGTTTTGGCATTTTCCTTCTGAAAACATTCAAGAGCACTTGGTTCTCATTGTATATATACATGCATATTTTCCATTGTGTTTTATACAAGAAGTTTAAAGCCATTGAATCATTTAATAAGACAGTGCAAAAGTATTTATCAGCAGCCAACATATGAATTAAGCACTTGAGTGTGCTTACCAAAGAACAGACATTGTTCCTGTAGCCTAAAGGGGGAGAATTTAAAAAAAACCTCCCAAAACAGCAAGAGAACTATCACCTACCCTTTCTTTCTCTTTGTCTATCTATTTATCTGTCATTCTGCCTGTCTATCTATCTATCCATCCACCTATCGTATATTTTGAGGAGTCCCCGGGTAGCACAAATGGTTAAGTGCTTAACCACTAGCAGAAGGATTGGCGGCTTGAACCCACCCAGATGAGCCTCAGAAGAAAAGCCTGGTGATCTGCTTCTGAAAGGTCATAGCCTTGAAAACTCTGTAGAGCAGTTCTACTCTGCACACATGGGGTTGCAATCAGTCAGGATTGACTCAAAGGCAAATAATAACAACAACAGTGTCTATTTCAGCAAACGAGTAAAAGCAAGAGAAAGAGAAAGAGAGAGAACCGTAATGTACAATTGCACAAATGTGGGGAAGGGGTCAAAGACTGTGTTGGTAGGCTGGAGCTCGGGAACACTGCATATAAATCATGCTGATTATAGATTCATAACTAGCTTTTGGACTTGCCTTTCTAAAGAGACCAGTGGAGTCATATGATTGGTTTCATAAGAATTTCTGCCTCCTGAAATTCCTTTGTGAATCCACAGACGATACTGTTTAAAATGAGGCTCTTGTGACACTTTGAATGCATGCTGGTTCTGAAGCAGGATCTTGAGCCTGTCTTGAGCCTCCTCCCTGGAGCTGCTACCCCACTTTATCACACTCTGTCATCTACTGACTCCCCAGTGAATGATTTATTTTGAAGTTTTTATTTTAATTTTCTCCTCTCAGTTTTGTTTAGATAGATAGTCCTCCTCTCTTGACATCTGTTTTGCCTCTCTGAGGAGGCTGTCCAAGCGTAGCATATTACAGTGTTTTTTATCTTATAGAACAACAGGGCTTAGATGTGTGATCCTAATTCAAGAAACTTGTTGGAGGGTGCTAGGAACCTGCTGGGGAAAAGTGCAGTACGTCAAGAAGATTGGAAAAGAGATGACCACATGGTATGTCAGAAAAAGAAAGTCCAGCATACTTTTGTAGTTCTCATTTCCCAGCAAACCTTCCCAGTTGTCTGATCCAACCAATAGAGTAGAGAAGTTTCCCGAGTCCTCATTCTATGTAAAGAGAGAAGCATCTCATGCTAACCATGGTGGGCACATCCTGCAGAGATCAAAATGCTTTTCCAGACATTTCTTTTGTGACTCCTCTGTTGGCCAACAAAGCTGCTCATTAGCTACCACTGTCTCATTTTTGTATGGTGGTTGAGACTTAAATTTTTTTTAACATGGCAGAGAAAAATTTCATCACATTTTATGCTGAATATTAATACTCCTTTTTATTTTGTTTTAACTGTGGAGTTTATGTTTGATAGAGTTGAAACAGGCCTTACAAATATCAAAATATTTGTAAAAAGTTTGTGTCATTGAACGACAGGTCATGTGGAAGTATATATTTGAAATATACCGGTCCATTGGTTAGCATTGTGAATTATGAAAGAGATAACTAAGAGGTCTGGCAGAGTATTTCATTGGTCACAGTTTTTTTAAACTAAATTTCTAATAAGTATAAGGTGTTGAAATTTCAGATTATGTTGACGTTATTAAAAATAAATTGTGTCCTATAACGCAACTTCCTTCTTGAAAATTTAGCTAGCATTCATATATATCCATATATTTAAAAGTACACAAATATTTCAAATTTTCTTGATTATGAAAAAAAGGGACCCCTGGTGGCACAGTGGTTAAGAGCTTGGCTGTTGACAGTTTGAATCTACCAGCCTCTCCTTGGAAACCCTATGGGGAAGTTCTACTCTGTCCTATAGTGTCACTATGAGTTGCAATCAACTCGACAGGAACGGGTTATGAAGAATAAGAATATATAATCTTTATGGTCATTGATTTAACATTCTTGGTTTCAACTATTTGTGTGGAATCCTGAAAGTTCATGATGTGTACTCATCAGTAATTTTGTTGAGGTTATCACTGAACTGTATGCATAGTGAGGCTTAGTATATAGGAAAGGACATTCGACTAGCGAATGGATTTAGCTGACCACCTAACTTCTTCATTGCCTTATGGTATTATGTTCTCTCTAGTCATCTTGAATTGAAGTGAAGACAATGTCACAGGTTTAGGGTATACTCTCTCTCTCTCTCTGTGTGTGCGTGTGCATGTGTGTGTGTGTGTGCGCGCATGAAAATGGCCCTGAAAAAAAGCCAATTATGAAATCCTTATTATGGACAAGAAGAAAAGATATGAAGTCTTGAATTGAAGTGAGAACAATGTCATAGGTTTGTGAGAACAATGTCATACTGAGTGTGTGTATATAAAAATGGCCCTGAAGGAAAACCAATTATGAAATCCTTATTATAGACAAGTAGAAGAAAAGACATGAGGTCTAAGAAAGTTATTTCTTCTCAACCAGAAAATAGGATTTTGGATAAACGAAAACAAGGGATGTTAAATTTGTTGACAGCCTAGTCTATTGTATGAACAAGTGAAGCATACTTCATTTTATGAAAAAAAAAATGACATGGTCCTATTTTATTATTAAATTTAGGGAGGGATATTTGAATGTATCTATTTATTTTTCAAATAGCTATGAATTTAAATTGATAATTTAAAAAGACATCATGTAAGTTTTCCAATTTTTAAATTTAATGGAAATTATATTAATATGCCTATAGAATGTGCCACATAATACGTACATAACCTGGCCTAGCATTGAAAATAGACCAATCAACCAACAAATAAATGAACTGTGGTGGATTGCAAAAGTGGCTACAAATTATCTTCTTCCTTTTATTCATGTCCCTTGGTAGTGGCCTCCCACAGACTCTGAGGTGGCCTTCTTGTGACTTGCTTTGGTCAATTGGACATTAACAAACACAGTGCAAACAGGGGCTTGGAAAGTGCCTACACACTGGGGCTTGCCCTCTTCTGCTGCTCTTAAGGATCCTGTTAGTGACACCATGGGAAAAAGCTCAGTTAGCTAGCTGGATGATGAGAGACATATTTCCCAGTTGTCCTAGACCAAACCAGCCAGCTTCAGTTAACACATCAGTTGTCCACAATGAAGGAGTAAGCCAGCTGAGACCAAAAGAACCATCCAGGAGAGCCCAACACAAATTGCCAACTCACAAAATCTTGAGCTAAATAAATAGTGGTTGTTTTAAGCTATTAAGTTTTGGGGTAGTTTGTTATTTAGTAATAGATAACTGATATAGGAATAGTAATCTAATTACAAAATTTTAAAAGCTGTAATATAAGACTCTGAGACAAAAATTAAATATTAAAAATAATGAAGATGACATTTAAAATGGCTCATGTATGTGTCAGGTCCAGCGTTTTTAATATACTTTCTGGCTGTAATAACCGGGGCTCGTAACGCATTTCAGCCTGGACTTTCTAAAGAAGCAGAAGTGTCTGGGAGGATCTCAGGAGATTCTGGTGATGTTCAATATTAGCGCTCTTAAATTTTGTATTCTTAATTTTCCTCAGTTATATTTTTCTGAATTTGAGTGAGGTCAACTCAGGATAGTTTTAAACCTGTTGATTCCAACCCATAGCGATTCTATAGGACAGAGTAGAACTGCCCCATAGGGTTTCCAAGGAGTGGCTGGTGGATTTAACTGCTGACCTTTTAGTTAGCAGCCGAGCTCTTGACCACTGTGCCACCAGGGCTCCAGAGTAGTTTTAGCCCCAGTAAATGCATGGTTTATTAGTCCTTTACTTGTTTTACTGCAACCTAATGCTACATCAATCCCTGAATGGAGCAAATGGCTAAGCAGACTACTACTAATCAAAAGGTTAATGGTTCAAACCCACCCAGAGGCACCTCAAAAGAAAGATCTGGCAATCTGCTTCTGAAAGTTCACAGCCTTAAAAACCCTATGGGGCGCAGTTCTACTCTGTGATACATAAGGTCACCATGAACTGGAATCATCTCGACAGCAGCTGGTTTAATGCCACATCTTTGAAAGAAATGTATAGGATCCTAATAAAAAGAAAGTTGAAAAGCAGGTAATGTCTATAGCACTACTGGTAAGTAATAGAATCTCTTTTATTTATATTCATTAGAATTTAAGCTCCATAAATTGTAGGGATTTTGTTTTATTTTTATTTATTTTTCTTACTGCTATATACACAGTCCCTATCACAGTGCTTAAGCCCTGTGCTTAGAGGATTCCTCTGAGGTACATTGGTGAGACTGGTGATAGATAATCTACTTCCTAGATGTGCAGGCTGAGAAATTTTTATTCTATCTCAGAAAAACAAAAGTGTGCAACACTCCGGTGAGATTTTGTGAGATTATTACAGGGAAACTTCTAACCCAAACCTTTAATCATGCTTCAGAAATTTAAGTATGCAAACAGAAATTTATGTATCACAAACCCAATTGCATTTTAATTGAACCATAATTGTTGCTTCAATATTCCATATCTGAGATGTATGTATCAAAGCTTCAATATGGAGTGTTTCTTAGGACACATTAGGTATACCATTTATGTAATATCTACAGTAGGATTCTCTAGACAGAGCCTGTTACGATGTAAAGGAACCAACTCTAGACTTTAAATGAGAAACTTGGGTTCTAGTCCTAGTTCCAACATTTACCATAACTGGGAAATTCACAACCTATTTTAAGCGTTGGTTTCTCATCTATGTGATATTAACCACAGAGTAAACAGAATAACATATGGAAATTTTTTCTTGTGCAATGTGAAGTGTTATAAAAATGTAAGGAATTATTACAATGTGTCTTGACTGAACAAAATTTAAAATTTATAATGGTCAAACAAGATGCCCTTAAAGTGAGATTGTATCACCTTATGTAAGAAAGATGAGAAGGGCATTTTATTATATAAAGGTTGTTTGTAGCATGTAAGAAGAGCAGAATACAGAAGATGTATGTTCCAGATGAACCACAACTTGCTCAGTGATGTAATAATCATTGAAGCTCAGGAGAATTATCAAGACATTCAAATGTATACGGGCAACATGGTTAAGAATGCTACGGCATTGATGGTAACATTCTGAAATGGCCAGGAAATCCAAGTTCATTCAGATTAATGCATACTGTGTTAGTTAGATTTCTTTGGCTAGTTTAAGTTTTTTAAAAAGATAAATTTATTGGAAGCATATGTGGTAGTCCGTGGAATCTAAGAAAGAGTTGAACAACCAGCTAGGATCCATGTCGCTTGTCTCTCAGTTGATGCAGGAAGGGGAAAAGTAATGGGGATATCATTTATTAATTTAGTGAACTCATTTGATTTGGAGGGAAGATCGTTCCTAAAAGGTAAATTACATCGCTATTTCAACCAGAAAGGAAAGGGTTGCTGGGCAGGCAAAAACAAAGATGTTGGCTATACTTATCATGATCAATAAAGATGACTTATAAAATGTTTTCTTAAAGGAACTACACCAAACGTTTTCAAGCCACCATGTAATATATGTTTCAAAAACCATATAGATTCTTCCAGAACTATTTTCTGAGGAACAGGAACTTTCTTGGGCAAGTCAGTGTCATCCCACCTGGATCCAAGTATTGGACCACTTTCCACTTTTTGGCTATTGTGAATAATGCTGCAAGGGACATTGGTGTACAGGTATTTGTCTGAGTCCTTGCTTTTAATTTTTTGGGGGCATATACCCAAGAATGAAATGGCTGGGTCATATGGTAATTCTACGTTTAACTTTTTGAAGAACTGTCAAATTGTTTTTCACAGTGCTGTTTCATTTTGCATTCCCATGAGCAATGCATGAGGGTTTCAATTTCTCCAAATCCTCACCAACACTTGTTATTTTCTATTTGTTTATTTGTTTTTTCATTTTCTAAGAGCCATCCTACTGTGTGTGAAGGGGTGTCTCATTGTGGTTTTAATTTACATTTACCTAATGACTAATAAGGAGCCCTAGTGGTGCAATGGTTAAGAGCTTGGTTGCTAACCAAAAGTCAGCCGTTTGAATCCACCAACCACTCCTTGGAAACTCTATGGGGCAGTTCTACTCTGTCCTATAGGGTCACTGTGAGTTGGAATCGACTCAATGACAGTGACATAGTGACTAATGATGTGGAGCATCTTCTCATGTGCTTTTTGTCCATTTGTATATCATCTTTGGGGAAATTTCTATTTAAGTCCTTTGCCTAATTTTGATTGGGTTGTTTGTCTTTTTGTTGTTGAGTTGTTGGAATTCTTTATATATTCTGGACATTAAACCTTTATTAGATAAATGATTTCCAAATATTTTCTCCCATTCTGTTGTCTTTTCACTTTCCTGATAATGTCCTTTGATGCACATTTTTTTTCTTTTGAAAATCCAATTTATTTATTTTTTTCTTGCTATTGTTGCATGTACTTTTGGTAGCCTATTTAAAAATCTGTTGCCAAATACAAGGTCCTGAAGATTTACCCCTATGTTTTCTTCTAAGAATTTTATGGTTTTCACTCTTCTGTTTAGTTCCTTGATCCTTTTTTTTTTTTTTTTGTCTAGTAAGTCCATTTTCCAGACTTCTCTGGGGATAGATTCTGTTACTTTATTTTCTTGAAGGAACCATTCTTTTACGTTTCTTTGCATGTGTTATTATTTTTTATTGAAAACAGGACATTTAACTATTATAATGTAATCACATTGGAAATCAGATTTTTCACCTTCCTCATGATTTTTTTTTAATTGTTGAAGGCTGTGGTAGACCATTTGTTTAGTGACTTCCACTAACTATTTTTGCAAAGACAGCATTCTGGATTATGTGTGGACACTGGTCTCTGTTCCTTAGCTTGTACTCAGCTAGTGTTTTGACAAAGATTTCTTTGAATACCAAAAAAATCTATCCCAGTCTTTGCAGATTGGCTCTGTGCTGAGCCACTCCTTAAAACTAGCCAGGCTTGCATTCAGCCTAGGGGTCATTCTGAACTGAAAGCGAAGGTTTTTTCTCAGCATGCATCTTGCCCTGGACAGGTGTGTGTTGCTTTCTCAATTGCCCCTTACACACAGTGCTTTTGAATACCCTAATTTCCCAAAGAAGCTGTCTCCCTGGCTTCTCCTCCCAGTCATTAGACATTTATTTTATGCCTTAATCACACTCTTTAACCTCAGGTGACTACAGATTGTCACCACCTTTGCAAATTGCCCTCCATCCCTCTGTCTTTCATGAGCTCTGAGACAGACCAAACTGAGACGAGTGCTTTGCTTCAGTCTTTCAGGCAGCCCCAGACAGCTTTGAATAGACACGTACAATAATTTGTGAATAAGGTCTGCTCTGCTGCCTCTAGAGCCAGAGACAAGAATCCCTCTCTGGGAATGCAGGCCGTTAAAATGGCATCAAACTGGGGGAAAAGATGGGGGCATGCCACATAGAAAACCAAAGCTTTCCTACCATTTTGACATCGCCTCTTTCTTGAGTCAGCGTTTGCTTAGTTGCTGTAATCTTTTGACTGGTTTCCAGGGTTCTGACAAAGTTGGTTCTGCCAGTTTTTGCCTTTTATTTATTTATTTGGGTGTTTTTGTTGGGGATAGGACTCTGGAACTGCTCACATCACCATCTTGCTCCAGATCTATTCTGAAGGGACTTTTTAACTTGTGATCTCATAAAAAGAATGAATTAATTGAAAATAAGAATTAATTTACATTAATAGGAATTTATAATTATACTGTTAACTATACAGTTCACTTTAGAATGAACAGTCAAAAAACATCTACAAGTATTTTATGTATTTATGGTATTAAATTCAACATATTTTCTTAGATATGGCAATGACTTTTAATCTCTATTTCAACCCTTTAGTCAAATAGGATAAAGAAATGTGTCTCTGCTTAGCTCTCATATACTTTAATGTTTCCTCTTCTTTGTCCTGGCTCTCCAAGATCCATGCCAATCATCCCTGGAACAGTTTCTACTCTATGTGGAAGCTATAAACCCAAGTTTACAATCTCAGAGGTGTAAGCAATGTATCTATTTTTGCTTTTTCAATAACTGAATTATAACAAGCCCCAATTCAACTACATGACAAAAAATGATATTTTCTTGGGTCTATTTATGTTTTACAATAATTTTGTTTAGCTTTCCCAGTGGGTGTGGGGTGGGAAATTAGAGCTTACATCATTTCTAGGCATTGAATGGTAGTTGGGTAGATGGGGGTGAGGTAGATGGTATGTCTTGTTTGAGTCATTATCATTGATTTGTCCTGTCTTCTGCTGAGATATCCTTCCTTCAGAATGAATTTAGTTTTCTTGCCACAGACCACTGATGTGATTTCCCTTATTCCTATCACCAAGGATTAAGATTCTCAATCTTCTGTGCCATATCAATACTCTTCTTAGATGTGGGGAAAATATTTAACTCACACTTGGGGGTGGGGAACTCTGGGACTGTCTCAAGTCTCCCTTCCCAGACAGTGCAAACCACCTCTACCACCCAGTCATTATGGGCCCAGGAAACCATGGGGTCTGGCTGCATTACCAGGTCCCACTCAGAAACAGAAGGCAGAAATTTCCTCTAAATTTTCATCCTGAAATGTATTCCCTTCTTAGTGTTCACCAGCTTAGTAAATGCCATCATCACTGACCCAGTGGCTTAGAATAAAAATCCAGATTTATCCTTGATTCTTGTCTTTCTCTCAGGCCCATTCAATCAGTTAGCAAGTCATTTCAACTCTACCTTTAAGATATATCCAAAATCCAATTTATTTTTCACCACTTCCACTGCTACCACCTTAATTTGAGCCACATATGGTCTTACCTGACTTACAGTAAGAACTTCGTCACTGGCTTCTATTAATTCCCTGTTTCTGCTATTTCGACCCTCCTCTCACCCCCAGAGTAACCTGCTAAAACGTAAATTATGATACCCTTCCAAGAAACCCATCCAATGTCTTAGCATCACATATGCAATAAAATCTAAATTTCTTACCAAAGCCTACGAGCCCCTACTCACTCTATTTCTTTTTTTTTTTTAATTGTACTTCAGGTGACGGCTTACAGAACAAATAATTTCTCATGAAACAGTAGTACACATATTGTTTTATGACACTGGTTAACAACCCCACAACATGTCAACCCTCTCCCTTCT
>NW_004444007.1:8622246-8665681 GCF_000243295.1 Trichechus manatus latirostris
TTTTTTTGTGGTGCTGAAGTTTTCTTTGTTCTTCTTACTCTCTTGTGCTGAGTTACTTTTGTTTGTGGATTTTTTTTCATTTCTTTTGTTTTTGTAGGTTTTGTTTTTGCTGTGACTTTATGTTTTTCCTCTTTATTTTTATGAGTATGTTTATTAACTCTTTTTGTGGTTACCATGAATTTTACCCTTATCTTTCTAAGTTTGAAACAGTCTACTATTACTTGGTATCACCTTGCCTTTCTCTCCATTAGAAGGTTCTATTCCTATGCCATTTATTCCCTCTTTTATTGTTTTGATGGTGTTGTCATTTAATGATTAACTGCTCTGATTCCCTGTTACATTTCTTTTGGTTTTGGATAGTCCTTGGGAGTTCATTTCCTAGATTGGTATCTGGCTGGTATGATCCTGTGTCCTCGATTCTGCCTGTGAGCTGAAGTTGGTTGTTCTCAGATTGAAGAACTCCCTTTTAATAATTCTTGGAAGTTTGGTTTGGCTCTTATATATTCCCTTAATTTCTGTTTATCTGGAAATGACCTAATTTCACCACCATATTTGAATGAGAGTTTTGCAGGATATATTATTCTTGTCTGGCAATTTTTTTCATTCAAGATTTTATATATGTCATCCCATTGCCTTCTTGCCTGCATGGTTTCTGTCGAATAATCTGAGCTTAGTCTTATTGTTTCTCCTCTGTATGTGACTTCTTGTTTTTCACGAGCTGCTCTCAGGATTCTTTGTTTGTCTTTGGTTTTGGTGAGTGTGATTATGATATGCCTTGGTGATTTTCTTTTGGGGTCTCTCCTATATGGGGTTCGTTGAGCCCCTTGGATGGCCAGCTTTTCATCTTTCATGATATTGGGGAAGTTTTCTGTTAGCAGTTCTTCAATGATCCTCTCTGTGTTTTCTGTTTTCTCCCCGTTCTGTAACTCCAATCACTCACAGATTTTTGCTTTTGATTGTTCCCACATAACTCTCAGGGTCTCTTCATTTTTCTTTGTTCTTTTTTCTGAGTTTTCCTCAAATAGAGTTGTATCCAAGTGTTTGTCTTCAATTCCGCTGATCCTGTCTTCCACCATTTCAAATCTGCTTCTCAGCCCTTCTGTGACATCATCCATTTCTGAAAGCTTGTTGTTTATCTTTTGAATTTCTAATTGTTGTCTTTGTATAATTTCTAGTTGTGAATTTATTTTGGCATTTTCTTCTTGCATTATTTTCCTGAATTCTTTCTATTTTTTGTCTGTATTTTCCATGAATTTGTCTTTTTTTTCCTGATTTTTGTCTACTTTTTGCTTCAGCTCTTGTAGAATTCTGAGTATTAGAGATTTGAATTCCCTGTCAGGTAGTTCTAGTGCTTTTTCTTCCACTGGATAGTCATCTGGTGTTTTATTTTGGATACCTTCTGGAATCATCCTTTCCTGTTTTTGTAAATGTTTTTGTATTGTCTGCTGTCTTCGAGGCATTCAGCAGTTATTGTAGATTTGTTTGTTTCGTCCCTTTTTAAAAAAAATTTGGTTATGTCTGAGCAGGCAGGCTGTGTGTTCTTTGTTGTTTGCTCATCTGTGGGCACAATGCTTTTCACCTCCTTCTCCAATTGGCAGGGTCTGTCACTCAGACATGGTACTGCAGGGCAGGTCTAGCTGAAGGGGAGTTACTTGGACGGGTTGTTTGTGGCACTTACTACAGCCTCCAGGGCGGGTCAGTAATCAGTGCAGGGCAGGTTCAATTAGGCTATGCCTGTGCTGCTTGGTGGTGTGATGTTAAGGGTACGGTGCAGGTAGGTAGGATATAGCAGGGAGATTGTTATGTGTGGAGCTAAGAAGGATATGGGAGAGAGGAGAGAGGAACAGGAGCAAAAAACATACAAACAAACAAAAAAGAATGCTAGGGGAGCTTGCTGTTGGAGTGGAGAGATGAGAGACTATGAAATGGAGAAAAACAAAAAAGGAAGAGGAAGAAAAAAAAAGGAAAAGAAAAAGGAATGAATAAATAAAAATCGGAAAGGTTAAAGAACAGCAAAGCTTGCAGGGATCCCACCAGTGTGGCTATGAGGTCTGGGGAAGTTGTTCTCAGGTGTTGCAGTACAGCCTGGCTAGAAGGTGTAGAGGTATACATCGCCAGGTATTCAGGGAACAGAAAGAGAAGGAAGATATAGAGAGACAAGGAACTGAGTAATGAATAAAGACAAAAAGGGAAAAAGAGGGAAAAGAAAACAAAACAAATTTAAAAAAAAAAAAGTCCCCCAACAAACAGAAAGAAAAAAACAACAAAAAAGGAAATGTCCTCAGGGATCCTTCTGCACGTCTGTGCAAGCCGAGGGGGTAGGTTCCAACCCATGCAGCACCTCCTGGCCAGAACGGGCTCCCAACTCAAGAAAAGGAAAAGAAAACAAACAAACTATTCAAAACAAACAAATGAACAAAAGCCCCAGGATCCCACAACGTGGCATTTGAGACCGGGAAGCAGCTCCACACTCAAACGGATCTCCACAGCCCCTCAGGAAGAAGCAAAGATGGTGCACAGAGCCAGGTATTTGGGCGAAAGGAGGGGGAGGTGGTGAGAGGTAAGGAAGAAATCAAAAGATGCAGAAAAAAAGCAACACCAGCCACCAACAAATGGCACTCAGAGAGCCAGCTAGTGCAGGCTGGTGGAATCGAAGCAGCCCGTGCTTCCCAGACAAGAGACTGTGTCTGCAGGAAGCAGAGGAGGCTGAGTGTGGGTGAAGAAGGGTAGGGGGTGGGAAAGCATATATCACAAAGCACCAGAGCTCTGCAGCCCCTCAGGAAGAAGCAAAGATGGCGCATGGAGCCGGGTATTTGAGCAAAAGGAGGGGGAGGTGGTGAGAGGTAAGGAAGAAATCAAAAGAAGCGGAAAAAAGCAACACCAGCAGCCAACAAATGGCACTCAGAGAGCCACCCATTCGGGTGGGTGGAATCCAAGCAGCTGGTGCTTCCCGGACAAGGGATTGTGGCCGCAGGAAGCAGAGGAGGCCGAGTGGGGGTGAAGAAGGGTGGGGGGTGGGAAAGCACATATCACAAATTACCGGTTGTTTTGTCTCCCACTGGAAGCTCCGTGAAGCTGCTTTCTCATACCCCCTGTTTGCTGGTCTCCGATAGGAGTCCAAGATGGTGGATCCGCACTGTGTTAGCTGATAGGGGACCTCTGCATGAATCTCTCCTTGCTCTTTGTTCTCTGTCAGTTTTCTTACACCATTTGGTGCTTGGCTGAGTTCTTTATCTCTTCATTTGATGTTTTAGGGTTTCAGGATTGTTGTTTTCTCTGTTTGGCTTAGTTTTTCGGATCTTTGCTGTAGAGGGACGGTGTGGTGCTTCTGCCTAGAGTGCCATTTTGCCCTATTTTTTTCTCTTGTTATTTCTTAAGTATGCTGAGCTCATTTCTACCCCCAAACTTCATAATTTCTAATTTCCTGCTCTCCTCTACATTACACCATCATGTCCTTCAGATATCTTCTTAAATGCTACTCCCTTAGGGAATCCCGCATCTCCTTATTCCCTCCTCTGACTTTTTTTTTAATAACATTAGTTACTACTCATAATTATTTTTCTATGGGTTTATTGCCTATCTTCATCACTAAGACCTGAACTTTATCTGCTCAGCTGTTGTCTCCAGCATATAATACACTGGTTGGAACATAGTAAGCCACTAATAATTTTTTTTTCCAGTGGATAATTGCAGTTGATAATGGAAAACAAGTAGGAATATGTCAGTGTTTCACCTTCACTATATTTTGGAGATGAGAACAACTTCAAGATTGAATCTGAACTCAACGAAGCTCTCCTCATTTGGTAGAAGATATAGAAACAGATATTCCTTGTGTGTGACTCTAAGATTTCACCTCTAGTTTTGGCAGAATATGGTTTTTATCATTTAAGCATATCATATCTACCATCGTATAACCTCCTGGAGTCAAGAAGGAAAGCTGCATCATCCCAAATCCAAAATTCATGATTAAGAACCCTGTTCAAAATAACAGAAAATCAAGAAATCAGTGACCTTGGAATCCTTTCGTAAACCATAATAACTAATGATGTGTTCACCAACTGCTTGAGCATGTGCAGTAATACTGGCATGGGGCAGCAAGAATTTCTGGCAAGTATGAGCAGCACACATTAGTCATTTATGATTAAGCTATAGAGGTTTTGGGTAAGCTGTATTTTTGTTAATAGTGTCTGACAGTTATACACCTCAGGGATCTTACAGTTGTAAGTGACTGGACCCCAATTTAAACCAGCTTAAGCAAAGAACAATATTTATTGACTCGTGTAACTGGTAGTTTAAGGCTAAAATCTGGGCTCAAATGTTTTCATGGTTTCAACACTGTCTTTTGGCTTTGCTTGGCACCGATTCTATGTCTGTATTGGCCTCTTTCTTCTACATGGACAGGCTTTCATAATGTGGCAGAAATGTAGTCTCAGGTCTACATTTTTAGAGCTTGTGATTCAAATAGAAGGGTCTTCTGCAGAAGCTGTTGTTGTTAGTTGTTGATTCAATTCCAATTCACAGAGACCCCATGTGTACAGAGTAGAATTGCTCTGTAGGGTTTTCAAGGCTGTGACCTTTCAAGAGCAGATTGCCAAGCCTGTCTTCTGAAGCAACTCTGGATGGGTTAGAGCAGCCAACCTTTAGGCTAGTAGCTGAGCACTTAACCATTTCTATTACCCAGAAACTCCTGAGGTATCCCTGAGAGGACTCTGATTGGTCAAGGTTAAATACTGGGCTTAAAGTAATCTTATCACTATGATGGGAAGGTGGGTGTTGTACTGTATTATGATTGAATCAAGCTTGATCATGTGCACAACTCTTTGGCAAGGGAAAGTGAGGTATCTGATTGACAGCATCTCTAGGAACACATAGAATGCGAGAGATATTTCTTAGAAAACAAAGAAAGGGAATGGAAAATCACACTGGATAGGTTAAACATTAAAGTTATTATCATCCATACACTGACATTGCTTTATACTTCTTTAGGTCAAAAAAAGAACCTCTCAATGGGATGGATTGATTCAACAGTCACCACAATGAACTTAAAGATACCAATGATCCTAGAGATGGTGCAGAATTGGCATCGTTTTGTTCTGTCTTACATAAGTTCACCATGAGTCAGAGCTGACTCTACAGCAACTAACAACAACAATGATAAAAAGAAAAAACTTGAGTGTTGTGCCTTATTATTGGTAATGTTACTGATCTCCTCCAGTAACTGGAAAAAATACACTGGAAATATATATATATACGTATATATATATCTCTCTCCAAATATATAATTCTGGGTAATTCTAAGAATTAGAAACTATACTGTCCGTAATCAAGATCATGTAGAATGAAGGAGAAATTTTCAGAAAGATGAAAAAAATGAGGCAGAAAATCAATAGAAACAGATTTGTAGAATGGCCCTTCACATGGGTCTTGTTTATGCTTTGAGTTTCTGTTTTCCCTGTAGAATTGGTGCCCTGCCCTAAACCTCAAATAGAATACAGAGCCTGTATTTTGACAGTTTCTTTCCTGAGGCTGGATCTTGACCCCTGTTTCTTGTTTCTCTCTCGCTCATCTTTGTTATTGTGACAATTCTGCTATGGAAAGACCAATCCAGTTGAACTAACAATATCTCAAGTAATTCCTGATAAATTCTTATCTCTTTGCTCACTGGAATAACTTCCTGGTATCGATGACATCTAGAATCATATCAGAGTGACCTGCTTTGCCTGCGCTAATTACACCACCAGAACCTTCTCTATAGCTGGATGGTATTTTTTTCTTCCCCAGAACCAGGGTTGATAATCAGCTGGTATGTCGCAGTACAACAAACAAGATGGAACTTGCTCTGATCACTTGGGGATCCATTTTCCTTGGAAGTTCCCATATCTTTCAGCTGATTTAATACTTTGTATATTGCTCCTTACTAAGATATCTGGGGCCCTACTGAACTGATCTTTACCCAACCTTTCTTTATTTTCCTCCCCATTCCCCACTAGCAACATTTTGTGAAGGCTCAGAATGCTTTGCAAGCTAATGTAGTCACTGCAGGTCATCCCAGAGCTTTATTCTTTTCTTCAAAAATAAGAGATGTATTGTTTGTATTTGGTAAAATTATCTTCTGACTTGGAAGAGAAGTGTTCTGAGTAAGTCCCATCTCAGTGTCAGATCAGCATCCTTTACCTGTTTCTGCAGACCAAGGCAGTGTCTAGGACATGAGCTGAGTGTGACCCCTGCTGATGGCTCTTTCTGGGAAGGGACTTGGCTTTATTTGCTCTGTATTGATTCAGGCAGTGAATACCAAGTCCCATACTGGGACAAACTCCTTAAAGAGTTGGTTTGGATTTGCATTGTGGTTTTCCAAAACTTTCTTGTTTCAGAAAGAGGGAATTGGAGAAAAGCTCGTTAACTTTGGGCCCATTTTTACTTGTTTACGGCTTAGAGACATATGGAATCTCTCATTACCTAAGTTATGTTAAGCCTGAACACTGGAACGATTAACCAAGAATATATTCCATAAATCAAATAATGTTTATTATGTCACAGATTGAGTTTGTTCTCCCTTTTTCTGTTAAGTGTATGGATAGACCGCTGTGGTTACACATTTCACATCTAATCCCTCTAGTTACAAAACCTGCATTTTTCTCGTTTTTAAAGGTAGTGTACAGTCTTATAGTTGTTAGAGTTTTGAGGAGTTGGGAGAGAGAGGACAAGCTAGATTCACCTACCTCAGGAGACTGGAAATATACCCCGTGCTTGACAAGATTTTGAATTTTTCCCCCTCATAGGGCACATTCCAACAGACAGTGGTAATGAGCCATGACTGAATATAGACAGCACAGTTCAGAGTTAACCTCGTGTATATGGCTTGAAGTAGAAAGTTATGATCCTTGGCTCCGACACCTCACGCTCCCTAATTGTCCAGTCCTTTAAGCACGTCAGTTCAAAAGTGAAAAAACTTCTCTGTGTTCACAGGGTTTATATCTTCTTTCAAAGCAAATAACTAAGACAGCAATCTTTGCTATAATTTTCTGTTGGGTTAGATTAATGTGACATAGAAAGGTCACAAATGCACTTTCATGAATGTCTATGTGTTACCCACATACAACTTTTGAAGTATCAAGCAAAAAATTGTAGCATTATTCTGCTTAAGATTTCTCAATTTTTCTCTTTCTCTTCCCAAATTATTGACCTAGATTGGTTAAAGAAAAATGTATACATTATAATATTATAATAAATTATTGAAAAGGGAACACTGGGTATTAAGTTTCCTATGGAACATTTGGAATCCCTGGGCGGTGCAAACAGTTAGTGCTCAGCTGCTAGTTGAAAGGATGGAAGTTTGTGTCCTTCCAGAGGTGCCTTGGGAGAAAGGCCTGGTGATCTCCTTTAGAAGAATCACCATTGAAAACCCTATGGAGCATAATTATACTCTACATGAGGTCGCCTTGAATCAGAATCAACTTGACAGCAACTCTTTGTTATTTTTCTAGTTAAAGAGCCCTTGCCAGGGTCATGGCCTTCAAGGGTGAACAACTGTGCTAGAGTTGGTCTGACAGCCTCCTCCACAGAGTTTACATTAGTGGACACACACCTAATACGTTGTGTATTTATTAGTCTGTACTGCTGACAGTTATATTACACGAGGCTCAACCTAAAACCCAAGTGTAGAGGTCCAAAACCAACATTTCAGAGCAAAGGTTGCACATTCAATTAAACTCAAATTGTCCAGTACCATCCTCTGTCCCATAAAGCATCAAAACCATATAGAGAAGGCAACCTGAAACTTACAATGTTCTGCTGTTGTTCAATTCAATGATTCTCCAGACAGCTATAAACTAAGGTCTTGTTTGTGACTCTTCTCTGGCCATGTATCCCCTATCAGCCTATATGAAAAAACATATTCAAATGTTATAGTGCTAAAGGTCAGCCCTTGTAAATAGTGGACTTCAGATCCAAGAGTACACTTTGGTTTTGACAGCCCATGCAGTGGATTCCAAAGGGATTCTTTGCAGATGTTATGGTGCTGCTTATGACATAATGTCTTTCCACCATAGTCAGATAACTGAAAGCGACCAACAAAAGGAGGCCTATGTTAAAGAAAGAGCGAGGGTTCATTTTTGTGCATGATTTCATGAGAAGAGTAATTGGAGCATCACATTTTTCAGAGTGACGGCCAAATAGTACACATTGGGCAGAACTGCTTCTTACTTGCTTTTCCAAAAGAATCTGAAATACAGATGTTACCAGGGCATGTACAATGAAAAAATCATTTCCTTGAAAACTAAATTAAAGCTGGGCCACTGAGAACCATGAAGCTCAAGTTCTTCGTGGCTCAATTTCTTTGAGCAATTCTTATAAACACTTCCTAAGTATTTTATGAGCTATGAAAACATTCGGGGAAATTGTGCAGCCACATAAAGGTCCCACTCTAAGTACATTGCTGGAAAACATACAGCAAAGACAAGGAAGCAGCAAAGTTCCTGACAAATACTGTGCTCCTAAGGCAGAGTTCTGCCTCAAATTGCATTCGTTAACCAGTAGGAATGCTTTTAAGGTTTCTCTTGTCACTTGCAATAAAATTTTTTCCCAAAAATGTTACAGCTATACAGGCCTTAAAAGTCGTCCATTCATGTAGTTTTGTTTTATTACTATTTTAATTTTGGAGGTAAGGAAGAAAGGTATTTTGACCTCCTAGAAGAAATCTTTTTCCTTCTGCTTCTACAGTATAGGTCAAATTAGTTTAATTCCATAGATTAATTTTTTGGAAGCAAATTATGCAGTAGTTTTTTTTTCCCCTTTGCATTTCATGGTTTTTTTTTTTTTTTTTTTTTTGCATTTGTTATTGCTTTATATATATATTCTGACCCACAGTTAAATTTTTTTTTCCTTTCTTTTTTTGTTTTTTATTGTACTTCAGGTGAAGGCTTACAGAACAAATAGTTTCTCGTGAAACAGAAGTACACATGTTGTTTTACGACACTGGTTAACAACCCCACAACATATCAACCCTCTAACTTCTCAACCTTTTTTTTTTTTGGTGAAAATACACACAGCCAAAGATACACCATTTCAAAAATTTCTACATGTACAGTTCAGTGACATTGACTATGCTCTTCGAATTGTGCTGTTATTCTCACTTAAGATGAAGGCTTACAGAACAAAATAGTTTCCCATTTAACAGTTACTACAAATGTTGCCCTATGACAATAGTTAACAATCTCACAACACATCAACAATATCCTTACTCAACTTGGGTTCCCTATCACCAGCTTCCTTGTCCCCTGCTGCTTTCTGGACCTTGTCACTGGACTCCTGTACCTCGTTAGTCTCATTCAGTTTTACGGGGCTGTCCACTCCCAGGCTGAACAGTGAACCTCGGAGGTAACTTCACCACTGAGCTAAAAGGGTATCTGGGGGCCATACTCTCGGGGTTTCTCCAGTCTCCTTTAGGGCAGTAAATCTGGTCTTTTTTTTGTGACCCACAGTTAAATTTTGAAGTATTTTCTTTTCTTGAGGACCTCTCATATCTTTCCTTCTTTTAGCTCCAGATCAGATTGCTGTGGTGTTATCTTTTTAGGATTCAGCACGTTTAGAAACTCAAAAGCTTCAGTTAAAGCAAAGCAAGTGGAAGTGCATGCAGAATGCTTTTCTCAGAGACCGTCGGCAATTTATATTTCAAATTTACTCAGCATCAAATATATCTGAGAATGTATTCTGACTTAGATGATAGGAGACAGTGGTGGGGATTGAATCTAAAAAAGAAATCTAGTTTACGATTTTTATGTATAACTCTTATGCCTATCTCCTATCATGGAATCTTCACATCTTCTAGAAACCCTCTGACCCAATAGGCTTTTAGAGTTGGAAGGGACCTTTGTTTTACAGATTAGAGAAACTGAGGTTTTGAGATGCTAAGTGATTTACCTGAGGTCATGTAACACATGAAGGACATCAGCACTACCTCTCACAGATGTTTTCTGACATGATTAAAGTTTTAAAATGAATTTTTAAAAATGATGCAGTATTATATAACATTTTTCATAATAACCAGATGCTTCAGTGTTCTGTTAAAGTCAGCCTAAAGAGAAGAACCACTTTTGGAAATGAGAACTATAGCACTTTCAAAATTCACATTGTTTAATAATAAGTTTAAGCAATATGGTTATACCATTACAGGAAGTAGAGGGTGCATTGAAGTTAACCTACTTGCCAAATTCCCCAAACCAGTTCTTCGGGAAAAGCAGCACAAAGCTCATCTGTAATTAATGTTATTATTCTTTCTAGACGTAGGGTTTAGTCTTTGTTTTAAATAATGCCTTTGTTCCCAGTTAGTTTTTCCTTAGGCTTGTTATTTCAAAGAGCTGTGCGAGAAGTAAATAACGAGAGAGGGGGGAATAAAGGTAAATCTTAAAAGAAGGAGAACAAATTAGCTCTCAGAGTAGACATGACAGAGGCAAACATTTAAAGAGAAACAATTAGAGAAGATGTTAAAATTGGAGAGGAAGCCTCTTTGATGAGCTCGTTATGCCAAACAGATCAAGATACAAATGAACTTTACTAAGAGAAAACTCTGTCCTGTGGCCAAAAAGTGAAGCCCTGTTCTAACCAGAAAGTCAGAAATATTCACCCTTGATTTAAAGTAAAGCCTAGTGGGAGAATGTTAATGATAAGCTGAAACTTGTCACTAGCCACTGGAGAAAACTTTTTAAAAAGAATCTACTGGTTATATTATACTCACAAAGGAAGGAAAACAGAAGTCTAAGAGATGGTTGGGGAGCCAAGAATAGGACGCCAAGGTTTCTTGGTTCCGTTACAAGCTTGATAGCGGACAAGTGGTGGCAATGTTCTGAGGGAGCTTAATTCTGTAATTTTAAAGTTTTATTTTCTGTCTCTTCTGGACAAATAAACTTAGGTATGGGGAAGGTTTTTTTCTGATAAATACTACTGACCTTGTGACCAGCACAAGCCGATTAGTTACTTGGAAGCCGATTAGTTTTTTCCCCTAAATTTTATAAATAAATAAATATATATATATATAAAAATATATATATATACACATACACATATGTATATGCCAAAAGCACTAAAACCAAACCTGTTGCCATCGAGTCGATTTTGACTCATAGCGACCCTATACGATACAGTAGAACTGCTCCATAGGGTTTCCAAGAAGCGGCTGGTAGATTTGAACTGCTGACCTTTTGGTTAGCAGCTGTAGTTATTAACCACTGTGTCACCAAGGCCCCACATATGTAATATAATTTGTATGTATACATATATATATGTATATATATATTCCCCTAAATTATATATATATATATTTTTTTTTTCAGATCCAGAAGAAAAGGAGCATTTTTACAAATCAAAGGGGTTACCTTTATATTGATGTGAAGGAGTGGTGTGTGCCAGGAAGTAGCTTTAGGTACAATGGAAATGATCCTAATTCTCCAGTTCATTTACTCTAACATCTTAGTGCTTCGTCATGAATATTCTCATGTCAGTGTCCTGATACTTCTCATGTCTGCATTTAGACTTTCCACTGGCTCAAAAATGGACTCATTCTTCCCCTTATGCAGTAAATTAAAAACAGCAAAGCATTAAGAGAGAATCCTTTGCTTTTCATATATTTCAAGTAAAAATTATATTATATATAGGTGCCAACGCTTTTCCCCAGCCACCCAACTTGACATCTTTGGGTAAAAGGACTCCATTTATAGAATACTATATACCTGGATGCTCAGTGGTTAATGTACTCAGCTGCTAACCAAAAGGTCGGTGGCTATTTTCGAACCCATCAGCTGCTCTGTGGGAGGAAGATGTGGCAGTCTGCTTCAGCAAAGATTTACAGCCTTGGAAACTCTATGGGCCAATTCTACTCTGTCCTACAGGGTCGCTATGAGTCAGAATCAACTCAGCGGCAGTGGGGATTTTTTTATTATAAACTGTTGATGTGTCTAAAGTGATTTTGCAGCAAGGTAAGAAAATATCAGCTAAAGTGGTAAGAAGCAGAATCGTGTGCTTTATTCTCAATGTGGTAAAGTTTCCTCATTTTCTTTAATATCTTTTAGTAGGGCCCAGAAACAGAACTCTTCCAAGGGATGTTAACCACCTGCTGATAAACGACTTTGTAAGTGATGCTCTGGGATCAAGGTTGTTGCCAGGGAGGAGGGATGGGAAAGACTGCATGCAGGCAACAAAGCCAGGGCTGTTTGGGTCTTGGCTACCATACTTATACAGCAAAAAAAAGCAAATAGGTTGAAATTGCTCATTTTGGCTGACTTCCCAGTACCTTCCACTCCCTCCAACTTCCCGAGTTCACTTTCTGGGATATGGACACAGGTGGATTCCCTCTGAAAGAAAGAAGAGATGGTTGCATGTGTCTTGCAGATGGAATAAAAAGGGGCTCTAGCATTTCTGGAAATGGATGATACTACATTAATACCTCCTTGAGAGAACCCTTGCAGATCAACGAAAAGATAGAAAAGAAACATTATAATACGTTTGTTACTCTAAGTGTCTCTAGGCTCATAAAATTATCTTTTTTATTTGCATAGGTGCTGGTGAGGTGGTATCCATTTTCAGTAATATCAAGGCTCATCTTTCCAACATAAAATAATCAAAATTACATATTTTAGGTTAAAATGAACATAAGCGAGTATACTTGACTTTTACTATGTCGTCCCACGTTTTACTTTCCCAAATTCACTTTCTGGAATGTGGAATTGATACAGTAGCACTAATGGTGGCATTAACTAGCTTGTCAATCATTCAGTCCTTTATCTGTTCTTATATACTAGGCCCCTGCTAGCAGATAAGTATATTACCAGTTGCTGACGAATCAATTCAACCCATGGCAACACCATGTGTCACAGAGTAGACCTGTGCTCCGTAAGTGATCAAGTCAGTGATATAAGTATATAGCAGTTAATAAAACACTCAATTCTCTGAGTGTCTTATTAACTGCTATATACTTATATCAGTTATAAGTATATAACTCACTGATCCTAGTTACTTCGGATGAGTTTCATAAACTCTCTGGGAATCTGTAAAATAAGGGAAATATTTTACCCAAATTTCAAAATCCAAATGATTTTGAATATGCCTTCAAGCTCTAAAATTGAATTATCCTCATCTCTGTCATCAATATTTTTTTTTTGTTTTCTTTTAATTTTTTTTATTATACTTTGGATGAAGGTTTACAGAACAAATAGTTTCTCATTAAACAGTTAGTACACATACTGTTTTATGACATTAGTTAACAATCCCATGACATGTCAACACTCTCCCTTCTTGACCTTAGGTTGCCTATTCCTAGCTTTCCTGTCCTCTCCTGCCTTCTAGTCCTTATTCCTGGGCCATTGTGCCCCATTAGTCTCATTTCATTTTATAGGCCTGTCTAATCTTTGCCTGAAGGGTGAACCTAGGGAGTAACTTCGTTACTGAGCTAAAAGGGTGTCCAAGGGCCATACTCTCGGGGTTTCTCCAGTGTCTGTCAGGCCAGTAAGTCTGGTCTTTTTTGTGAGTTAGAATTTTGTTCTACATTTTTCTCCAGTTCAGTCTGGGATCCTCTGTTGCGATCCGGTCAGAGCAGTCAGTGATGGTAGCTGGACACCATCTAGTTGTGCTAGACTCAGTCTGTTGGAGGCCATGGTAGTTGTGGTCCATTAGTCCTTTGGACTAATTTTTTCCTTGTATCTTGTTTTCTTCATTCTCCCTTGCTCCTGAAGGGGTGAGACCAGCGGAGTATCTTAGATGGCTGCTCATAGACTTTTAAGACCCCAGACGCTACTCACTAAGGTAGAATGTAGAACATTTTCTTTTCTGCCGTCAGTATTGATGGGGAAGAGGACTGAGGATTCCACATTTTTCTCACTCCAATTCCTTCCTCTCCCCAAGAGCATTAGGTTGCAGAAGGAGAGACTTGAATAAAAGGGGTCGTGAAAACATTCTTTTCACACAGAAAGGAGTGCTACGGAGAGGATAAGGGAGGAAAGACGGAGGAAGAGACCTTAAGCCAAAGGATTTTAAAACCAGTGGTTTCAATTTGGAAAGCTTTTAAAATTGGGAACATATTTCTTGTTGTACCCCTTCATGCTGTCTTCAACCAGTATTAATCACATGCTCTATTTGCATAACTTTTTGTTCTCTTGAGCCATGATTAAGAAGCTTATGAATAATCGCAGGCACTTAGTGAGCACCTTGTTTCAAGCACTACAGAAGTATTTTACTTGCATTAATCCCCACAACAACCTTAGGAAGTGGGTACTACTATTACCCTTATTTTCCAGAGGAGAGTCAAAGATGTCAAATAACGTGCCCAATGTCACATAGCTAGTAAGTGGTAGAGCCGGGATTTGAATGCACGTGACTGGCACCATGACCTCACACTGCCTCATTCACCCATTACCTAACTAAAGGCTACTTCCACTGTTGTATGATGATTTTATTATTGTTTATTGAAAAATGTTACTAGTGAAAGCTTCCTATATTATCTTCTTCCATAACACAGTGATGAATGGCCTGTTAAGATATTACCTTTTGGTCCTTTTCTGCCATTATAAGAAATAATAAGTTAAATCAGTATGATCTCAGTCTGTTCTTGCAAACTGCCTCAACAAATTACCACAAGCTGGGTGGTTTAAAATAACAGAAATTTATTTCTCTCATAGTTCTAGAAGCCAGGAGTTAGAAATCAAATTGTCAGTAGAGTTGGTTCCTTCTGGAGACTTTGAGGGAGGATCTGTTCCATGTTTCTTGATTTCTGGAAGCTGTTGGCAATCCTTAGTGTTCTCTGGTTTGTAAACCCATCACCCCAATCTCTGTCTCTGTCTTCACAGGACCTACACCCCTATGTCTGTGTGTCTCAAATCTCCCTCTCCTTTTTCATATAATGACAATAGTCACTGGATTTAGGGCTCACCCGAATTCCAGAATGATTTCATCCCAAGATCCTTAACTTAATTACATCTGCAATGACCCTATTTCCAAATAAGGTCACATTTGCAGGGGCTAGAGGTTAAGACTTGGACATATCCTTTTTAGAGATACTATAAGGAGCCCTGGTGGCACATTGATTAAGTGCTGGGCTGCTAACCAAAAGGTCTGTGGTTTGAAGCTACCAGCCACTCTTAGGGAGAAAGATGTGGCAGTCTGCTTCCATAAAGATTACAGCCCAGGAAACCCTATGGGGCAGTTCTACTCTGTCCTAAAGGGTTACTATGAGTCACAATCGACTCAATGGCAACGAGTTTTATTAAGCCCCTGTGATGCAGCTGGTTAAATGCTTGGCTGCTAACCAAAACGTTGGCAGTTCAAACTCACTCAGCTGCTCCATGGGAGAAAGACTTGGCAATCTCCTTTCCTAAAGACCACCAGCACTGACTGCTCTGACAAGGATCGCGATAGAGGGTTCTGGACAGAGTGGGAGAAAAATGTATAATAAAATTCAAATTCACGGAAAAAGACCTTCTTACTGGTCTGACAGAGACTGGAGGAACCTCCAAAACTGTGGCTCCTGAACACCTGTTAACTCAGAACTGGAGCCACTCCCTAAGCTCACCTTTCAGCCAAAGTTTAGATAGGCGTATAAAACAGACAATAACACATGTGAGAAACATGCTTATTAGCTCAATCAAGTATAGGAGACCAAATGGGCAACACCTGTCCAAAAGCAAAGATGAGAAGGCAGGAAGGGACAGGGAAACTGGATGAATGGACATGGAGAACCCAGGGTGTAAAGGGAAAGGGAGAGAGTGTTGACATATCGTGGGGATTGTAACCAATGTCACAAAACAATTCGTCTATAGATTTTAGAATGTGAAACTAATTTACATTGTAAACTTTCACTTAAAACACAATAAAATTAAAAAACAAACAAACAAAAATGAAATTAAGATATATTTCTGTGGTTGGGAGCTAAAATATTGTCTTTTCTATTGGTGACAGAAAGGAATAAATATAAAGCAACCGTTGGACTAGCAAGATAAAGACAAAAGGGGATGAATGATAACATAAAACTTCCATAGTGGTACTGTGACGACTGAGATAGTCTTTCTTCTCCTTGAATTCCAAAGCAGGTAGGGAAAAGTTCTAGCAAAAACAATATGATATTTTTATCTATTTTTGAAAGCGAGGTTAACAACAACAAAGTAAACCTCTCATATGTCATTATACTTTAATTTTTTATTTTCATCCTTAATTATTAGAAAATCATTAGACATTCCAAGTTACGCTTGAGGGGAAGAAAGAAATTTAATAAAATATCAGATGATACAATATTTACATATATTTGTAAATATTTGACATGTGCCTAAATTTAAACTCATTTTTTACAAAGATTTTTGAGTTAATAGAGCCATTTACTGTTTGAATCTTTGATGTACTTACTATTCTACTAGTTTTTGCTCTCATCATTGATTTTTTGCCTGTTACATTCATTTCTTTATTAATTTTTCACTTTTTAACAACATATAAGTAAGATATATGTAAGGAAGAGTTGAAATCTTAAATTGTGTTTGTAGTGTATCCAGTTTCCACCTTTTGTGCTAAAACTCTATCCAAGTTAATAAAACCTTCAGAACAGAAACACACACAAAAAATAAAAATCTGACTTCTCAAAAAAAAAAAAAAAAAAATTGCAGCCAAGAAAACCCTATTGGGTGGTTCTACTCTGTCACATGGGATTACTATGAGTAGAAATCGACTCAAAGGTACCTAACAACAATAACAAGGTTGAACCCACTACAGCTCTGTTGTATGACATAGTCTGTCAAGCTACTCTCTTCATACTGTCAATCAATGGCTGTTTCATTCTCCTAAATTCATTAATTCAACAAATATTGATTGAAAATCTAATACCCAGGATAGCAGGACAAATCCTTGTGATCTGGGAGCTGATATTCTGGTTGGGAAGGAGAGACAAGGGGAAGGGAGAGCGGAACTGAGACAAACGAGGCATAAGTAAATAATGAACAAGACCATTTCAGAGGATGAAAAATGATATGAAGGAAATTAAACCAGACTATAGATTCTGTTGAGCCCTGAGTATCTCCTTAAGCATTAGTCCTAGCTCTTGATACTGCCAAGAGCTGTATGAGTTAATTTTTAAAATCAGGTTCAATTTTGAGATTCATTTATGTTGCATAAAACCCTTGTATGCAAGGTGATAAAGTGGTCAAATGAAACTATATACTTCTGTGTCATTACTCATTTAAAATATCAAAAAAGTATTCACCCATGAAAAGAATAGCATGCTAGATTCTCTGATTTCCCTGGGCATTTGGAGGAAATTGAATCGGGTGAAAAAATAACTAAAGTGTCAATTCACCAAGCATCAATTCCCCCAAATGCCAAGCCGTACTGCATTGTAAGAGTACTACCACAAAATATCCTCAGGGCTCTTTGTCTACAGGAACGTAAAAATTTTGGAAAAAATCCCAACCTGTTGTAACTGCCCATATTTTACTCATCAATTACAGTTGCAAAATTTTCACAAAGTATATTGGCAAACGGCTTGGAATTTGTTATTCAGGAAGTAATACAGTGAGTTTAAAAAGACGTCTTAAAACTCATTCCAGTTCAAGAAGTGCCAGAACCCTACTTTCTGTGATACACCTGCCTAAGGAAGATGTTAACCCTGTGACTGTATAATCACCAGTTGCAAGAAACACCTTTGGCAATTTTTTGTATGCTACTAAGAAGTTACTATGGATACTTCTTGCATTGGGAGCTGTTATTTGTCCATGTTTTTCTCCACAAATAATATTTCTTTTTGTTCAATTTCAGTAATTGGTACAAGCAGCTGGAGTTATTTTACTTTCGTTCATGAACTCTCTATAGTACAAGAAATTAAAAAGGTAGAAATGCTCATTCTAACCTGAAATAAGAATGTTTACTCTGATGGGAGAGCTTTGGCTGCGGATAAGACTAAACTAATGCTTGTTTCAGAACATCTTCACCTCCACACCTTGCTGGTTTGCTGGAGAACATATTCTTGATTATATGCACAGGAAAGAAAAAAGTAGGAGATTAAGACACCCCCCGCCCAATAGGTAGTGAGGAAATGCCTTTTTGGAATTCATTCAGTAATAAGTTTAGCAAAAAGTTTTGCATAGGAACTATCAATTCCTTTTCTTTTTTAAATCCACATTAACAAAATAAGGCAAAATATACCCCCAAAAAACAAAGCAAAAGGAACAATAAGGAGTAAAAATGTCAGAAATAGTGGATTAACAAAAAGGGAGGAGGGTTTGAATCAACTAAAACAAATGTAATTAAGTATAAGAATGAAATTATTTTCTTATACACTTAATGGGTTTGTGTTGCTATCTCTTCGGCCAACAATAAGATATAATGTCTGCTAAATTATGATTTTGGCAACATTTGTCTAGGCCTTTCTCTTGCACAACTTTTATTCCTACTCTTTTGATCTATGGAGATTGGTTGAGTGCCTGCTGTGTGCTAGGCACTGGACCCATACGTGATGTATGGAAGGAAGCCAAACAAGTACGGTACTAGTGTTCACAGAGTCGAGCATAGACATGAAGCAGGAAAATATGTCAATACATAAAATGCTTTCACATAGTAATTGTGCTGAATAAATAAAGTACTTTCACATAGTAATTGTGCTATGAAAAAACAAACAGAGTGAAGTCTGTTGGATGAAGGATCGGATGAAGGGTGAAGTTTAAGGATGATGATCTGGCATGAACAAGAAGAGAGTGACTTAGATAAAGGCATTAAAGGAATGTTTCCCTAAGAAGGAGCCATTTCAGATAAAAATAGAAAACTAAGTTCCAATTCAACTTATACATTCGAGGGTCAACTGCATTTTCATGTAACCAGTCAAGGCTGAGGTCATAAACCGGTGAACCTAGAACAAAAAGAGGGTGAGTTCGCCGGCCTCTAGTACGATTAAACTTGTGATTTTTGCCACTACATTATCATTTACTTAGTAAACTATGAAATGGATTGTAATAGATATCCAGCTGGGTTCACTCACATTATCTGCCTTTGATCTGCTTCTTTTTGCTCTCCTGATCAGAGGAATTCTAACTGGACTGGATGTCTTATGTTTTTTTTTTTTAAATTTTCAGAGACTGTTGGTCCATGTGTTATAGCATACCACTTGGACCAAATCTTTGGTAGGGGTAATTTTCAGAAGCATTGAAAGCATTGGTGGAGGGAATTCTCTGCTTTGACGTGTCCATCTCGTATAAAAACGTTTTTCTGAAAAACTTGTAATCATTCTCAGTATCCTCTTCTATTTTCCCTAAGTTTTCCTACCTGTACCATGGATATGAGAAGTCTACATACTTAATTTTAAGCCATAAGCTGACAGTTGCATTTCTAAGAACCCTTGGTTGCCATAAGCCACATTGTAAAAGCAATTGCTTTAATGCAGTAAGTTGAGGTTTATAACTGGAGAGTTTCAGCCTTGAAGTTGCATGTTACTTTTATTTCAGGAATTTCAACGACAGTTTTATAACTTGTAACACACAGCTAAAAATCAAAACAACACTGAACAAAACCAGCATGCGGCTATATATAACTTCTCCTTCCTTTTCCTGTCACCTCCAGCACTATCTATCATTGGCATGCTGCTTCTTACACGTTCTGATTGCATCCCCTTTTATAATATTGGCCAACATTTATTAAGCGCTGACTATGTGCTTGAATTATGGTGTTGGTGAAGAATATCGAGTATACCATGGACTGCCAGAAGAACAAATAAATCTGTCCTGGGAGAAGTACAGCCAGAATGCTCCTTAGAAGTGAGGATAGTGAGACTTTGTCTCACATTCTTTGGACACATTATTAAGAGGGACCAGTCCCTGGAGAAGGACATCAAGCTTGGTAAAGCAGAGGGTCAGCAAAAAAGAGGAAGATCCTCAGTGGGATGAATTGACAGTGACTGAAATAACGGGCTCCAACACAACCACAATTCTGAGAATGGCACAGGACCGGGCAGCATTTCTTTCTGTTTTTGGTAGGGTTGCCGTGAGTCGGAACCAACTCGAGGGCGCCTAACAACAACAACAACATGTGCCAGGCGTATTTGCAAGCATGTTTCAAATATTATCTCATTTAATGTTCACAGAAAACTCTATGACGTGGGTGTTTGGATTAGCCCCATTTTTCAGATATTAAGATTGAGGCACAGGATGGCTAAGCATCTTGCCCGAATTCATGCAGCTGGCAAGTAAGACCGCCGAGTATAAAGGCTTAACTTCTCTAGCCTGCAATGGTATGCCAATGCTGTGCAACATAAGGTGAAGAACTACACGAAACGAATCAAGTATGTTGCCCAAGCAACTGCTGTGCTCACTTCTGGTTCCTAATTAAGGTTTTGAGATCTCCTTATAACTGATTGAAGTGATGCTGTTTATACAATGCAAAGCTTGTTTCCCCAGCAGCTCAGTCATATTGTATCTGTTTTCTTTATGTAAAGCAGACTAAGAAATTCCTGAAAAAAGACATTGTCATTGGTATTAGGAAGATGTGTTTATAAGATGCTAACAAACCCATTTATAACTACACAAAAAATACCAATTGTGTCTCTTTTCACTTCAATTCACTTACAAAAAAGACCTGACTATTCTGATAGGGGTATCTAGTAGGACAATCTTGGTGGAGTGGAGTAGATGGGAGCAAAGGCACATGTCCCATATTATGGAAGAATCTATGGACAGGTCAGAAGATGCCTAGTTTATTGATATTTAGATAAATACCGTGATAATAAGATTTTACTCTAATTAGCTGAATTATTTTTCCTAATTCCAGTATGGAGCCCTGCTGGCATTGTGGTTAAGAGCTTGGCTGCTAACCACAACGTTGGCATTTCAAACCCACCAGCAGCTCCTTGGAAACCCCGTTGTGCGGTTCTACTCATAGGGTCCCTATGAGTCAGAATTGATTGAATGGCAACGGATTTGGTTTTTGGTTTAATTCCAATATGCAGGAAGTAATTACTCTGAAGCACTCATGTGTATAGAACCAGGCACACTAAGGATGATGGTCTGGCTTCTGGCAGATTAACTGCGAAATTCCTCCTGTCTTCAAGATTATATGCTCCTGATATGGAGTTTAAGAATACAGGATGGAAGGAAATATCACACGTTGTTTAGACAATTTGAAAAATGTGTCCCTACAATCTATGCCAATAAAGCCTGCGTTAGATGTTGCTCTGTCCATAATTTAAATAGTCACCTAGAGATCAGAAACCACTTTAACACATGGGGAGTTTTCTTTTCCTAGCCCCTTGAGAAATTGAATTCTTCTGTGTCAACGTGGCTATGTCTGCCCTGGGCTACACTTGATGATGGAATTCCTAAAGTAAACACCAAGGATGATGAAAGGTGACCTGAACTGAATTTCTCCTGACTTGAGTGAGGTTGAGAGGCAACTCCTTCCAAGCCGAAAATTAATTTCAGTTGCTGCTGTTACTATGCCTAATCTATGATTAAATGCAAGAAAACTTGATGGCAAAAAGGAAGGCGATCCCTTGGAGAAAGCATCATGAAGATCTATGGAAACACTGTGAGATATGTTACAGATGGAGACACAGTATTTATTTGTATTAGTGACGTCCACTTTTGAGAACTTCATTAGTAGAAGCCATCCCACTGAAAAACATATCCAACACTTGACGTAAAAATGAAAAAAAAACAAAAACCCAAATCACTTGCCATCAAGTTGACTTCGATCTGTGGTGACCCCGAATGTGTCAGAGTAAAACTGCTCCATAGAGTTTACAATGGCTGATTTTCCAGAAGCAGATTGCTAGGCCTTTCTTCCAAGGTGCCTATGAGTGAACTTGAACCTCCAACCTTTTGGTTAGCAGCCGTGTGCATTAAAAGTTTGCACCACCCAGGGATTTCTTTCATTTGAAATATCACAGGGTAAATCCAAATGAAACCAAAGAAGGAAATTGTGTATCTCAACATTTAGACAATATACCTGTAGAGGCAGGCACTAGAGGAAATGTTGGGCATTAGAATTCCCTTCTTTTATTTGTATTCAATCTATTTGAAGCTTTGCTAATGAATATTAGGTTTTGTACAAGTGACTGTCTGTCACATTGAATTATTTATCTCTGCCTTGTATTTCTCTTGTTTATTTATTCCTTTTTTTCTTTTCTTTGTTTGACTGTAATCTATTTTCCTCTGCTGGAATATAATCCGCACAAGAGCAAAATTTTTCGGTTTACTCAACCCAGTACTGTGAGGGTCCTAGGAACCAAGACTAGCATGTGATAGGCCCTCAGTGGGGGAGGAGCAAGGTCATTTCTTCCCAACACAATCTTGAATAATTAGCACATGGTCGAAAGTCAAAATGCATTTGTTGAGAAAATAAAAATAAATAGGTGTCAGCACGGTGACGATTGTCGGAGCGGCGAAGACAGTAACCAATGCCACAACTCTTACAGAGAAGTGGGGCCAAGGAGGGTCACTCTGAGGAGTCGACCCCGGCTTCAGTCCCAGGAGTTTATTTATAGTCAATACAGCAAGCAGTGAAGCAAATCACAGAACAATGGGCTTTAGGTGAATAACAAGAAGTTTCGGGTAAGAAAGAATGGGTTTCAAGTAAACAAGTCAATTAGTAAAGGAACAGTAGGTTTTGGAAAAACAAGCAGTGCCTAATCTCTTTATCATCGATGACGTATTTCACCATGTTCTGCACATGGGCGTTTGAGGGGCTAAAGTTGGCCATAGTGCAGCCATGTTGAAATGGCACATATCCCCACAAATAGGGATTATAGCATTTTTGTTACCATCACTGTTGATTACATTTTTATGAGTGGAAAATAACCTAAATGACAAATACATCCCAGAAGGAATCAATGGATACTCACACCTGAGTTTGTCCTTTAGATTATAAGCCACTGTAGAACAGAGTATATCACTTTGCAAACATAAGCAAGGAAGTTGGACATCAATATGTAATACTGACAAAGCAACTTCTTTGCACAAAAGAGTATCTGCATGGCTACTCTACATTGGTGGCCATGTGTTGTTGTTAGTAGCTGTTGAGTCATCTCTGCTCATGGTGACCATTCATACAACACAATAAAACATTGCCTGGCCCTGCACCATCTTCATGATCTTTGGTGTGCTCAAATCCATTGTTATGGCCACTGTGTATTTTGAGTGCCTTCCAAACTAGGGGGCTTATCTTCCAGTACTATATCAGACAATTCTGTTGAAAGTCTTTGGCTAATTTTCAGGTATAGATTACCAGGCCTTTATTCTTAGTCTGTCTTAGTCTGGAAGCTCTGCTGAAACCTGTCCTCCACAGGTGACTCTGCTGGTATTTGAAATATCGGGCATAGCTTTCAACATCATAGCAAATTTCAAGCCACCAGAGTATGACAAACTGACAGATGGTGCTTGAGTTGCCATAGACAACATTTATGAAGAGATGGTGTTTAGGCTGAGATTTGAAAGAGAAGAAAAAGACATTTGTAAACATATCATATGGAAGAGCATTCCCTATGGGGGAAGCAGTTGGTGCGAAGGCCTGGTGGGAATGAGTGAGGCACATTTGATAAAAACAAAGAAGTATTGCCTTGATTTTATGCCAGTTTTGGTTAGAAGCCACAGGAAAGTTTTGAGAACATAATTCTGGCTGCTGTGTAGACTAGAGATTGTAGAGGGTTAAGAAGGGAAGCACGGAGACCAGTTTGGAGGCTGCATTGGTAATGCAAGCAGGAATCAATGGTAGCTTGGGCCTCAGTCATAGCAATGTAGCTTGGAGGAAGTAGATAGATCAGAAGAGATTTGGAGGTAGAATCAATAGAGTTGCTTCATTGGATGTGGCAAGTGAAAGAAAGAGAGGGATCCAAGAAAATGATTAGAAGTGTAGAATTTCTTAAAAATATAGGACTGGAAGTTGGCCGTGAACTCTAGAAGTGATTGAAGAAAATTTGAGAAAACTTGAGAGATGACTATCAGGAGGATCAACGTGGATACTACAGAGACTAGCAAGAGATGAAATACTAAAATAATGATCGTTAACATTTATTGAAGTCTTGATTGGTCATAGAGCTAAGTACTCTATATACACTATCTCATTTATTCAAAAAAAGAGTAAAATCATATGCAGTAGGCATTATCACCTTCATTTCACAGATGAAGGACTACAGGCTCAGGCAAGTTAATTAACTTCCCAAAATCATATAGAGATAACTGCTCGCTTTCCAAGATTCTCTGCGGCAGCTCCTGAGGGACATATGTGAACAAGCTTCAAGAGAATGAATGAGAAAGGTAAATTTTCACAGAAGAATACAAGAGAAAGTTTCTCTAGACAGAGTCACACATAAGTTTAACCCCAAATTCATTTCTCAAAAACATGTTTCAGAATATTATGGAGTTAACTCACTTGAGCACAGTGCTGGATTCCAGAGGTGTTGTGGTAGAAAGGAATGGGATGACGAAGAGGATACTACTTCCGAGAGCATATAAACAAAACAGGAAGGTGTTTAACGTTAACCTGGTATCCAGAAGGTACGCAACAAACGTCTGCTGAATAATTACCCATGTTTATATTATGGCAATGGTCCTGTGAGCAAGATCTATTTCCAGCTCCTGGATGAAGGTAATCAGAGCCACTGGCTGTCCAGTCGACTCTGACTCATGGCAACCCCACGTGTGTCAGAGTAGAACTATGCTCCACTGTGTTTTCAATCGTAGTTTTTTCAGATGCAGATAGATAGCCAGGCCTTTCTTTAAGGTCCCTCTGAGTTGACTCAAACTTCTAACCTTTCAGTTAGCAGCTGAGCACCTTAACTGTCTGCACCACTCACAGACTCCAGGGGAATATAGAAATGGAAAAAAAAAAAAGCCAAGAGATTGTTGTCAGTAAGGAAATCTAATCAGGTATCAATAAGGATTTGGGGGCATTGATCAAGGCTTAGAATATACATATGAACTGATCTAACTTAAACAGCAAGAGAAGCCTTCAGGTAGCTATGGGAGAAATTATTTCCATAGACAATTCTTAGTTATCCAGTACAGCTATAACAGAAATGCCACAAGTGGATGGCTTTAAAAAAGAGAAATTTATTTCCTCACAGTAAAGTAGGCTAAAAGTCCAAATTCAGGGCATCAGCTCCAGGGGAAGGCTTTTCTCTCCATTGGCCTTCTCATCAATCTTCCTCCAGCCTAAGCGCTTCTCCTCGCAGGAACCCTAGGTCCAAAGGATGTGCTCTGCTCCCGGCACTGCTTTCTTGGTGGTATGAGGTCCCCTCATCTCTCTGCTCGCTTCTCTCTTTTATATCCCAAAAGAAACCAACTTAAGACACAATCCAATTGTGTAGATTGAATCCTGCCTCACTAACACGACTGCCGGCCATCCCCCTCATTAACATCATAGAGGTAGGATTTACAACACATAGGAAAATCACATCAATCATGAAATGGAGGACAACCACACAATACTGGGAATCATGTCCCAGCCAAATTGATACATACATTTTTTGGGGGACACAATTCAATCCATGACAACGCCTCAACCACCATGATGGAGGCTGTGAGCAAGACTACCATTCCATGGTCCCATGATTCCTAGGCATAAAATTCACATTCTTAAACTAACAACATTTTGCCACTGACTCTAGCTTCAATTAATGGTGCTAGCCTGTCTAAAATTTTAAGCAAACCAAAAGAAAAAGCAAATAAGAAGTTGTGAAGGAAAATTTAAGGTGGGCAAAGTTGTATAATTTTACAGATCCTGGCTTCTTTTCTACCTAAAAAAACCAGTTGCCGTCATACTGATTCCAACTCATGATGACTCCATGCATTTCGGAGAAGAACTATGCTCCATAGGGTTTTCAATGGCTGATATTTTGGAAGTTGATTGCCAGGCTCTCCTTCCGAGGCACTTCTGGGTGATCTTGAATCTCCAACTTTTCGCTTAGTGGCCTAGTGCATTAACCATTTGCACCTCTGAGGGACTCCTTCTTCTACCTAAGGGATCACATTTCTCTCTGGCTCAATCAGCAGAATAGTCCTTTCTGTCCTTGGTTCAGGTAAATATTTCTGTATGAAGGTTAGGGATTCCTCTTGTTCTAGGGAAGAGATGGTTAACAGGTTAACATAAGCCAAGGCTATTGGGTTTCCTCTTGGGTCTTACTAAGATTTAATTATGCTAGCTTTTTAAAAGCAAGATACTTTCAAAGGCATCAATGTCAGCATTCTACCATAGGAATAGTTTTTTCTTTCACACCATTTTATTCCTTTTATTGTTTCATTTGTGATCTGTATCAAGAGTCGTGAACTATCCTTCACTATGGATCAGGTGAAAAATATTCTCTTTCCTGTGGTGGGTGGTGGAGAGTAGAAGGGAGATTGATTCAATGACTCTCACAAGTCACTCACCAACTTTTATTATCAGACAATGTTTAAGCACTCTTGCTTTGCTTTCTCTGTGGGATCATTTATAATTTTCATTCTAGAATCCTTGCCATCCTTTACCTCTGTGTTCAACATCTTCTTCTCTAACTCCTTGTGGGAGCATAAGATGTCAATAACATGCGATTTAGATGAAACTGTTATCTTTTCGTTACTGGATCTGTCATTCCCAATTGTCTGTTCATACAAATAGCCATGCCACCCGTGTTTTGATCTGCTTTCAGTCCAGACCACATTATTACTTTTCTCTTTTACCCCTTGTCCCAATATCAATAGGCCTGGGTAGACTTGTGTGTAGTATTACACAACCCAGTTTGTAAGATAACTCTGTTCTTCCCAGAGTTTCTGACATTCTTCTGGTTTGCTGCCTTATCACTTTTAAATCCAAGACTTTCTATTAGCTAAAGTTCTACTGGTCCAATCTCTCACATGCAAAGTATAGAATTTTGCTATTATCTGGAGGCCCTCTACATTTAATGATTTAGTTAAAATAATCTTTCCCATCTGTAGAAGACATTCCTTGTGTGCGTGTGTGTGTTTTCCTCTAGAAGAGAAGAACGTCCATTCGTCTCTCTTTGCTTGGTTTGTATGGTTTACAAGCCATGATTTTGGTTTATATGATCACTGTGGTCAGATTCCCTTTTTAGTCAGTTGGAGATTACTGTCTCAAGGCAATTATAGCAAAGTTGAAAGTAATCTCAAATAGGTTGAGAAGTGACCTAAGGAGCAAGGTGTATGAGGAAGAGAAGTTGCTTTTGTGAGGAGAGGAAGAACAATATTCAAGATAATGTATATCCTTTGATCTCATGGTTCATAAATAATTGTTTGATATAAGTAAGCAGTAATTTTCTAAACTCTACAGACCTACCTAATTGTCAAATATGACCTGCCCTTAAGGTGAGAAATATGCTTATGTCACAGTCTCCTAAGTCATTTTACTACTTCCTGATGAACCAATGCACACGCCAATAAATTCATTTTGGTTTTGCTGATATCATTAGGTTGACCACACAAGGAAGCTCACCCATCCAATCACTCTTTACAAAACAAAGTCCTCTATCTGTCAGCCTTGGGTTCTGCTGATCAGAGTTGCTGGTTTATAGCAAATCACCACTAACCTAATTATATAGGCCCTTGCTTACAATCCTGGCTTTCTTTGATCTGAACTGGTCAAATGCTGTGACAGCTGCCAAGAAGCAAATTAACAATAAATCTGAAGACAACCCTGACTTTTCCACTTAAGCTTTGGTAATATAGTAGGAAAGAAATTCACAAGGATACCTCAAAAACCACAACCACTCTTAAGAAGAACCAAGGAAAGGAGAAGACATGATTCTTCTTGGAATGAGAAATGTAGTTATAACTAAAATTTTCCTAAAGGTTTCCAAGGAGCCCTCCTTCTGCCCCTTATCACAATATATTTACTTAATCTAGCCTATGAATAGTGTGTTCATAAAATTTATCATTTAAATCAGTACAGTTTTAATTGCCTTAAACTGGGACCATCTTAGGAAAACTGAGAAATATTGTCACCCTACCTGTAGTGAAATGTGTTAGATGTTAAGACTTCTCTCTGTTTCCAGGGCCAACAAAAGAAGGCTATCTCAGGTTAAGTGCACAGTGATGACTTTGTTTGGTGATATTTGATCATTACTCATTGACTACCCTCAGGTCTCCTTTTCCTTGTAGGTGTTCACATGTTCAGCTGCTACCCCATATGTGCTGCTGTCCTTCACTGCCTAAACACACACAGTACCTACTATCCTCTGATGCTAGATTAGTGCTAGCAGAATACTTTATTTATCCTATTCTCCAGCTGTAATTTAAGGCAAGTACTCTGAATTACATGATAATTTCTTCAAAGATACCAGTTATATTAGTTCAAAGACACAACACTTAGGCCATTTGTTTCAGAGACAATGAACAGGGAAGGAGCATGACGTTCATTATATAAACATATAGATAAATATGTTCTTTCTATAATGAATAACTTGGGCCTTGTTATTCCTAATTCCCTTACATTAATTCTTAAGGAGCATGGGTAGAAGATGAGAGGAAAGCATCTCATTTACCAAGCTCCAGTTCCTATAGCTAGGCAGTGATGGATCTCTATATTCCAGTCTTGAAAGATAGGAAGTTCGATAAGGTTCCTTATGAAACAAGTAGTTCTTTGTTTCTTTCTTTTTTTTTTTTTTAATGATAAATAGCGTTTTGATTTCTTCCTAAATAATGCAACATTTCCCAGTTGATTAACACATAATGGGGATTTATTTTTATTGTTAATAAATTTATGAATTTTCCATTTCTTTAACCTTGTTGCTGTTCTTAGCTGCCATATAGTCAGCTCCCGCCTCATGGTGACTCCATGCACAGTGGAATGCAACACTGCCTAGTTCGGTGCCTGACCCACGATCAGTTGCAGATCCAACTGATGTGATCTCTAGGGTTTTCATGGGCCAATTTTTGAAAGTAGATAACCACACATCTCTTCCCAGTCTGTTTTAGTGTGGAAGCTCCACTGAAAACTGTTCAGTGTCATAGCAGCACGCAAGCCTCCACTGATGAATGGGTGGTGGCTTTGCTTGAGGTGCATCGGCCTGGAATCGAACCTGGGTCTCCTGCATGGAAAGTGAGAATTTCATCACTGAACCAATGTGTCTCTTTAACCCTAAGTTATCTATTTTTAAAATATGTTAAAGAATACTGACTGGAAAATTCACTGTGTCCAATTTTGGTTAAGGCCTCAAACTGTGGACAAGATGTGCTAAGTACCCTACTTCAAAAGCCAATATGTAGTAGAAACCAGCCAAATTCTGACAGGGCTTGTTAAGAGGTGAAGACCATATATCACCCTCTCCCAGCAATGACTAAGAGGACTGGGAAGAGAAAGTGGAATCATTAGCCTCATAGGCTGTATTGGTTCTGAGTGATGCTAACTGCTATAACAAACTCCCATATTTCAGTAGGTTAATACAATAAAAGTTTATTTTTCACTCATGTAATAGAACAATGTGAGTGTTCCTGGTTGGATAGTTCTCTTCCAGGCAGACTCTTTCCAACTTGTAGCTTTGCCATTTTTAGCACATGGCTTCCAGCCTTGTCCTGGGGGGTCATCTCCATTCCAGCCAGGCAGAAAGAGAGAACATGAAGTATTGCACATGAGAGAGTTTTATGGGCCAATGCCTGGAAGTGATATATATCACTTCCACTCAATGGAATCTTTTGCTAGAATTCAGTCTTATGGCCACATCTAAATGCAAGGGGATCTAAGAAATGTAGGTTACCTACGTGCATGGGAAGAAGAAAGAGAAGAAATCTGTTTGGTGATCAGGGAACAGTCTCTTCCACAATCTGGTCACCAAATATCCACTTCACACTTCTTACTTAAGGAATTTATTGACCCTTTTTGCATGAATCCAATGTTTATGATCTCCAGATGATGTAGTCTTTTCTATAAAGTCCAGATGTATCTTCTCATGGCCCAGTAACTGTGGACTAAAAAGACAAGTTATCTGCTCATCCCCTTCCTCCATATGCAATATATAATGATGGAGCATGGACAGGATAACACAATAAACCGTCCAAACGGGGAAGAATGAGAGATACACAACAGTACCTGCTCCACGGCAATGATGAACTCAGATAGCGCAGGCATTGTTAGTGCCTTCTGCTCTATAATTTCTTCTTTTTTTTTTTTTTTTTGAACATTTTGTTGTGATTTAGGCAAAAGTTTATATAGCAAATTAGTTTCCCATTCAACAATTTATACACATATTGTTATGTGACATTGGTTGCTATCCCTGCAATGTGTCAGCACTCTCCCCATTTCCACCCTGCCTTCTCCATTTCATCCCTTCAGTTTCACTGCCCCTTCGTGCCTTCCCATCTTTGCTTTTGGGCCGATGTTGCCCTTTTGGTCTCATATAGTTGAGTGTTCTAAGGATCACATTCCTCACGGGTGTAATGGTTTATTTTAAAGGACAATTATTTGGCTTAAAGGTGATCTTCAAGAGTGGCTTCAGTTCCAGGTTAAAAGGATGTCTTAGGGCGATAGTCTTGTGGGTTCCTCCAGTCCAATAAGTCTGGTCTTTTTTAGCAATTTGAGTTTTCTTCTATATTTTTCTCCCATTCTAACCAGGACCTTCTATTGTGTCCCTGGTCAGAGTGCTCAGTAGTGGTAGCTGGGCACAATCTAGTTCTTCTGGTCTCAAGCTAGAGGAGGCTGTAGTTCATGTGGGCCATTAGTCCTGTGGACTAATTGCTTCCTTGAGTCTTTGGTTTCCTTCACTCTCCTTCGCTCGAGTTGGAGAGAGACCAATAGTTGTATCTTAGATGACAGCTCGCACCCCAGACATTACTCATCAAACTAGGATGTAGAACACTATCTTTACGAACTGTGTTATGCCAATTGACCTAGATGTACACCGAGACTATGATCCTTAGCCTTCAAGCCCCATAACTCAGTCCACAAGGTGTTTGGATATGTCTAGGAGGCCTCCATGGAGCCCCAGTGGCGCGGTGGTTAAGAGCTTGGCTACTAACCAAAAGCTTAGCAGTTCGAATCCACCAGCTGATCCATGGAAACCCTATGGGGCAGTTCTACTCTGTCCTATAGGGTCGCTATGAGTTGGAATTGACTCGACGGCAAAGGGTTTTTAAGGAAGACTCTATAAATGTGCCATTTGTGTGTTCTATTATATACATGAATATATATGCAGCACACACATATGTATACACAAATGCCCACAGCTATACCTATATATGCACACGCATGTACTCCCATATGTCCTCCCACACCTATATAGCATACATATCTACCTATGTAACTACTCACAAATTTTTGATTGTTATTACTATTGTTGCAGAATTGTATGTGTTATAGCATTTACCATTGTTGTCCTTTATTTTTGTGTGTGTCTCAGTGTCTTCATTTACCTTGGTCACATTGTGCTGAATTCCCCCATATTGTGAATTGTCTTTCCCTTCACTAGAATTAACACACACCTACTATCTAGTAAGTGATTCACCTTCCCTCCCCCTTTCATCCCTACACCAGTTGCCATCGAGTCAATTCTGACTCATAGCGACCCTATAGGACAGAGTAGAACGGCCCCATAGGGTTTCCAAGAAGCAGCTGGTAAATTCCAACTGCCAACCTTTTTGGTTAGCAGCTGAACGCTTAACTACTGGTGCCATCAGAGCTCACCTTCTATCCTTGGTAACCATAAAAAAATGTTGCCTACTGTGTGTAAACCCATTCTTGACTTTTTATAAAAGTGGTATCATACAATATTTGTCCTTTTGTGATTGACTTATTTCACTCAGCATAATGTCCTCCAAATTCATCCATGTTATAAGCTGTTTCAGTGTCTCACAGAATCATTATTCTTGATTGTTGCCTAGTATTCTGTTGTATGTATGTACTGCATTTTGCTTACCCATTCATCTGTTGATGGACGCTTAGGTTGTTTTCATCTTTTTGCTATTGTGGATAATGCTACCATAAACAGAAGTGTGTGTACGTCTATTTGTGTCACGGCTCTTATTTCTCTAGGATATATACCTAGGAGTGAGATTGCTGGATAGTATGGTATTTCTATTTCTAGCTTTTTGAAGGAGCACCATACTGTTTTCCATAGTAGTCATACTATTTTACATTCCCACCAGCAGTGTATAAGAATTCCAATCTCCCCACAACTGTACCAGCATTTATTGTTTTCTGTTTTTTTGATCAGTGCCATTTTGCAGGGATGAGATGGTATCTCATTGTAGTTTTGATTTGTATCTCTTTAATGGCTAAAGATTGAGAGCATCTCTTCATGTGTTTGTTAGCTGCCTGAATGTCTTCTTTTGGTGAAGTGTCTGTTTATGTCCTTTACCCATTTTTTTTAATTGGACAGTTTGTCTTTTTGTTTTTGAGGTGTTGAAGTTTTCTATAAATTTTAGAGATTAGACCCTTGTCAGATATGTCATTGCCAAAGGTTTTTTCCAGTCTGTAGGTTCTCTTTTTACTCTTTTGGTAAAGTCTTTTGATGAGCATAAGTATTTAATTTTTAGCAGGTTCCAGCTAACTAGTTTATCTTCTGTTGTTTGTGCATTTTTTATTATGTTTGATAGTGTGTTTATGCCATAAATTAGGATCCATAGCTTTGTCCCTATGTTATCTTCCAGGAACTATATCATTTTAGGTTGAACATTTAGGTCTTTGATCCATTTTGAGTTAGGTTTTGTGTATGGTGTGAAGTATGAATCCTGTTTCATTTTTCTGCAAATGGATATTCAGTTTTGCCAGGATAATGTGTTAAAGAGACTATTTCTTCCCCACTGAATGGACTTCAATCCTTTGTTGAAGATCAGCTGTCCGTAGCTGGATGGATTTACTCCTGGGTTCTCAATTCTGTTCCATTGGTCTATGTGTCTGTCGTTGTACAAGTACCAGGCTGTTTTGACCACCATGGCAGTTTAGTAAATTCTGAGATCTGAAAGTGTGAGGCCTCCTACTTTGTTCTTCTTCAATAATGCTTTAGGTATTTGGGGCCTCTTTCGCTTCCATATAAAGTTGGAGATTAATTTTCCCATTTTGTTAAAGAAATGTTGTTGGGATTTGGATTGGGATTGCATTATATCTATAGACCACTGTGATGGTTAAGATTGTGTGTCAACTTGGCTGAGCCATGATTCTCTGCGTTTTAATGTAATCACTCCCATGATTGAATATACTGTGAGTAGCCAGTCAGATGAAAGGGAGTCTCCTTGGGGGTGTGGCCCACATCTGTATATAAGCAGACGTTCTGGCTTTTTGCTCTCTCTGGATCCTGTGGCTGCTTCCTGTCATCTCATCTCCCTTTCTTGGGACTTGAGCTGTCAGCTTATCTGCCGAAACTGGGATTCATCGATCTGCACAGCCTGTGGGTGGGAGCCCTACTCTCCAACCTTCCGATCTTGGGCTTGCCAGCTTCTGCAGCTGTGTGATTTAGGAGAGGCCTCTACCTTGATCCACGGACTTGGGGCGTTCTAGCCTCTACAATCACATGAGCTGTTTCCTTGATACAATCTCTCTCTATATATATATATTTATACACTTTACTGGTTTTGCTTCTCTAGAGAACCCAGCCTAAGACAACCACTTTGGGTAGTGTTGACATTTTCACAATGTTAAGTCTTCCAGTCCATGAGCATGGTATGTTTTTCCTTTTATGTAGGTCTCTTCTGGTTTCTTGAAGTAGTATTTTGTAGTTTTCCTTGTTTATGTTTTTTCTATCTCTGGTTAGATTTGCTCCTAAGTATTTCATCCTTTTGGAGGTTATTGTAAATGGGATTGTTTTCTTGATTTCCTTTTTGGAGTTCTCCTTGTTAGTGTAGAGGAACACTACAGATTTTTTTGTGTTGATCTTGTACTCTTCCACTTTGCTGAACTCTTCTATTAGTTCCAGTAATTTTCTTGTGGAATCTCTGGGATTTTCTGTGTATTGCTCTATAAGTTCTTGATTAGATACTCATTCATTTCTTTTGGAGAACCATCTTTGACAATTGTTCTGAGTCCACTGGCTCTGCTCTTGGGAGTTTCCTTCTTGTCCACTGTCCTCCATGGCCACATCTCAAATGGGCTTTGTGGGTATGCCCACTGGAAATTGTTCAGATTATGCAGCCCACATCCTGTTCAGGCAAGTTTGAGCACCCAAAGGTTGTTTGAAGAATGCAGCAGTCAAAGGCATTTATGATTTCTTTGGCAATACAATATCCTCAAAATCTTAGGAGGCTTTTGAGCTATTTGTTTCCTATCAGTTGCATGTAAGCACACCTAAAATTCTGTCTCAAATATAATTCTTAAATATGCTTATTACTTTGCTATCTTTCCTCCATGCTTCTCTTTTTTTTATAGAAAACTATCTTGAGGCCATGTGAAAAAATGGTTTGGGATGGAAAAGCACTATCCTTAGTTCAGTTTCAAAGGCAGAGCTGAGTTCCTTTGTTCAATGAACTCCTACTGGCCTTCTGTTGCTCAAAGGTCTTACTGTTTAACTTGCCCTTACTGTTTAGGGTCTAGAAACAATTGGATTTTCCAAATTTTTGAGATCCCACAATTCTGGATTATTTCTATTCCTTTCTCATTTCTGCTTATAGAATTTGCAATTCTTTCTTGATCTCACTTCTCTCTTGTGATACCTTGTTAAAGGCAGAAAGTAAAAACCAAGGCTGGCTATCACTCTCATTCTTCCCAACACTGCCACTACAGCTACAGGTTCAGAAGGCGTTAGTTTACCTTCCAAGCAGGAGATGGTTTTGTCAAATATTTTGCCACTGCACAACATGAGTCTCCATCTTTATAGCCTCCAATATTGTTTTTCTTACTTTTTGCTGTCTAATTAGACAATGCCACATAATTTAGATTTTTATTTAAAGCAATACCCCATTCCAAATACCAATTTTTGTATTAGTTATCATAGGTTAACCACTATAACAGACAAGCCTAAAAACTTCAGAATATTAAAAGGGCAAAAGCTTATTTTTGCTTACTTAACAGTTAATGTGGATCCGGTTTGGGTTATGGGGGTATGGGGTTTATGTGTTCATTCAAGGACACAGGGTGTTAGAATCTCTGCTATCTTTAACACTGGCTTCTGTGTTTTTTCCTAGGCATTAATATACAGTCTGCAGCTGGGGAAAGGAAATTAAAGATTATCCTTTATAGGTTTTAATAGGTTAAGGATGAAAGTAGCATACTTCACTTCTGCCCATTTTCCATTGAGCAGAATTCAGTCTTATGACCGCATGCAAATGTCAGCAATTCTGGGAAATACAAACTTTCTGTGTTCCCAAGAAAATTACAAAATAGATTTAGTAATTATCTAGTTGTCTGTTCCACTGTGTAGTAAAGTATTTTTGAGGAAAAAGCATTCTTTCCTTCCTTACTGAAGCTAAGTGAAGGGAGACCCAAGATGACTCATGAGAGTTGTATTATCTTTAAGAAGGGAAGATTAAAACCTCTTCCCTTTGTGGATGCTTTCTGAAACTCAGAAAAGCATGGTGAAAGAGTTTTTGGGAGAGCTTTAGAGAGTCCAGGAAAATAGCAAGTTAGTCTTATTAAGTTCCTGTATTACCACTCTGAGAAGAGGAGGGGTTAAGAGCCTAGTCTGGCGTCTGATTTTTGAAGACAAGAGGCTCTCTGGAGTAGCAGAGTTTGGAGACTTACGGTATAGTGTAGTTTTTCTGGGGGAGAAAATTAGGACAATTGATTCCTAATATTAGGTTTGCAAGGCCTTTGAGAGGTGGCTTCACCTGGAGAAACATGAAAGTAGTGATTGGGACAACTTCTATATGTTACGTAGGTAGCCACTGAGAAAAGTGACAGAACGTCCAACCCATAGAAGTTGGTTGGGACATATGTATTATTGCTGGTGGGGACAAAGAGAGACATGGCTGTCCCTCTAAGGGGGTCTCTTGAGTAATGGAGAAATCAGGGGTGAAAGTGATGATAAGCTTGAGGAACCATGGGCACCATCCTTGTGAAGAACCTAATATCAGTAAAAGTCCAAACATCAGATGGAGCCAGATTCAGGCAGAATGAGGGCAGGCACATCTTGCAACTACCAACAAGAGGAAAGTAACACCAGGAGATAGTGTCTCCTCTATTCCTTATCCCTACTACCCCACACTGAAGCACTTACTGATGAAGACTTGACGCACTTACTGATGATGATAAAAGACTACAGCCTTTAGTATGGATTACAGCTCAGCATAAAGGAAACAAAAATCCTTACTATCTGGACCAATAAGCAACATCATGATAAATGGAGAAAAGACTGAAGTTGTCAAAGATTTCATTTTACTTGAATCCACAGTCAATGCACATGGAAGCAGCAGTCAAGAAATCAAAGGATGTATTGCATTGAGCAGATATACTCCAAAAGACCTCTTTAAGGCATAGAAAAGCAAAGATACCACTTTGAGGGCTAAGGTGTGCCTGACCTAAGCCATGGTATTTTCAATCGCCTCATATGCTTGCGAAAGCTGGACAATGAATAAGGAAGACCAAAGAAAAATTGATGCATTTGAATTATGGTGTTGGTGAAGAATACTGAATATACCATGAACAGCCAGAAGAATGAACAAATCTGTCTTGGAAGAAGTACAGCCAGACTGTTCCTTGTTGGCAAGGATGGTGACACTTCATCTCATGTACTTTGGACATGTTATCAGCAGGAACCAGTCCCTAAAGAAGAAAGTAAAGTAGAGGGTCAATGAAAAAGAGGAAGATACTCAATGAGATGAATTGACACAGTGGCTGCAGCAATGGCCTCAAACATAGCAATGATTGTGAGGATGACACTAGACTGGACAGTGTTTCGTTCTGTTGTACATAGGGTCGCTATGAACAACACACTCCACACTGGAGGAGCTAGAATCTTCTTCACCCCAACCCCACCTATCTGTGTAACTGAGGCTTCTGGTTTAGTACCTGCAGGTGGAGGAGAGGAAATGAGTTTTGGATCAAGTTCATGTTTGAAGTTTCAAAAATTAGTAAGATTAAGGTTTTGCTGTTGTTAACAGGATTGAGCATATATATCAAAGCAGGGAGAATTGATATTGTGACATTATTTGAGTCTTTCAATCCATGCATAAAATATGTTTCCCCATTTTTTAAAACCTCTTTAATTTTTCTCAGTAATGTTTTGTAGGTTCCCTGTAAAGGTCTTTCACTCTGCTTTTTCAGATAAATCCCTAAATATTTCATATTTATGATGCTATCATAAAAGATTTTTTAAAATTCAACTTATGATAGTTTTATTATATAAAAATACAATTGATTTTTTGTGCATTTTGTAGATTGATCTTATATCCTCCAATCTTGTCAACTCACTTACTAGTTCTATTTTACATATTTAATCACATTTTCTGTGGAGACAATCGTTTCATCTGTGAATAAAGACAGTTTATTCCTTATTTTTCAACCTGGATTCCTTATAATTTCTTTTTCATATCTTATTGTAGTAGCCAAAACCTCCAGTACAATGATGAATAGAAGTGATGAGAGCTGACGTCCTTGCCTTATTCATTACCTTAGAGGAAAACATCCAGTCTTTCACCATAAGTATGTTAGCTGAAAGATTTTTCATAGATGGCTTTTAAGAGATTGAGGAAGTTCCCTTCGATTGTTAGTATGCTGAGAGTATGTTTGTTTTAAATCAAGAATAGATGTTGGTTTTTGTCAAATGTTTCTTCTGCATTTCTTTAAGTGATCACGTGGTTTTACTTCTCTAATTTCCTAATCTGGTGAATTACATAGATTGATTTTTGAGAGTTCAGCTCACCTTACATTCCTGGAATAAATCCTATTTGGTCATGATGTATTATGATTTTTATATATGGTTAGATTAATTTGCTAAAGTTTCGTTTCGAGTTTTTGCCTCTATGATCATGAGAAATAATTGTTCTGCAGTTTTCGTTTATTGTGAAGTCTTTGCCTCCTTTTGCTATCAGCGTAATGGCGCCTCATAGAATGAATTAGGGATTTCTTCCTCTTCCATTTTCTGGAATAGTTTGTGTACAAATAGTATTATTTCTTCCTTAATTATTTGTTAGAATTCATCCCTGAATCCATGTGGCCTGAAGTTTTCTTTGTAGGAAGAAGGTTTTTAACTACAAATTCAATTTCTTTAATGGTGATAGGGCTGTTTAGATGATCTGTTAGTTCTTGAATGAGTTTTGGCAGTTTGTATCTTTCAAAGAATTTATCCATATCATCTAAGTTGTTGAATACTCCCCTGTTATTCTTTTAATATCTGGATAATCTATAGTTATATGTCACCTCTCTCATTCCTGGTAATGATAAATTGTGGCTTCTGTCTTTTTTTCCTAATATGTGGCTAAATGTTGATTAATACTATTGATCTTAGAGAAGTAGCTTTTGGTCTTACTACTTTTATCTATTGCTCTTAAAGACTAAGTTTTAAAGGTGAAAAAGAATCATAAGTGACAAGAGGTAATTTTAGCAAGATGTTGTGAAGGGACCTGCTGCTCCTTGGGAATGCAAGGAACATTTGAGAACAGCAGTTGGAAAATGAAAGCATTTCACATTGAGATTCCCAAACTGGTCACATATATAAAATATAATTGCATATTAATATTTTATTCTAATATAATTTGATTGTTATCATGCATTAATGCATTTTGAATATTAAGTAATGTAGTGTAGAATGTCCCAAAGTGGTTGCCACTGAACATTAGTTCCCTGAATATCAACATATGTTATGTGAAAAGGGATTTAACCTTAAAACAATAGGAAATGCCAGATTAAACAGAATTAGGTTACTTTCTGTTTCTGAAGGATTTCCCATATTTTTTAACATTACGGTTTGCATTTTTAATTTCCAAGAGAGAGAGATAAAGCACAGTTTTTCCCTTGAACCTTTTTTCATCAGCTATCAGTCAGGATCAGCATTTAATGAACACCTTTTGGCAATGTTAATAAGATGGAAAGAGATTTAGAGTCAAACAAAGAAACCGGGGTCTAAATCCGTACTCCAGAACAAACTCGACCTCAGGAAAGTAACCTAGAGCCTCAGTTCATTTTTAAAAAGGGAATACTAAGAATTCTCTTTAAGATGTTGGAACAATTGGGATAAAAACCATACAGCACCTGGCACAATACCTGGCACATAGTAGATGATCAATTTATTGGTATCAACATTAATAATAACAATAACTTAATTTCCAATAAGAGACAGGGACGCTAGAAAAGATACAGAGATGTTTGCATGTCTCTTGCTAGTGCAGACATAAGAGCATTTTGTACAATTTGGAATGATCTTTTCAATATTCTTTTTAAAAAATCATAAATGGCATCTCTATGAATGGAAATTGTATCTATTGAAGAATGTAATAAAATGTTGGGCAGGAAGAATAGCATAGGTTTTAGTAAGTCCGCCTACCAGTGATTCTTATGTGATCTTGAACAATTTAAAGTCCTTTAAGCTTCAATTTCCTTATTTATACACTGACAAACTGGACTGGAATTTTCATAGTTGTTTACTTTTCAAAACTGATTCATCATTATTCTTGAAAGATGCATTGCCTTTGATTTAATCTCTATTTATTGGGCATTTATTTTTTCCACTTGTCTTCAATCTTATTTTACAAAAAGAAATATCATATTTACATACGTGAATTTTCTACTCCTTGGTCCTCACTCCCTCAACAATACTGTACCCGCCTATGCTCCAACTTACAGACTTAGAAACGCGATAGTTATTTTTGGCTACCTATCCATGATTCACCTTTCCCTATCTTCCTAATAAATCCTGGATGTATTCATGTGTACAGCATTCCCATATGGAGCCATGTGTCCCCAAGAGAAGGTATCCTCATCCCAGTTACGGGAGTGTACCTAGTTGTTTTAAGGGTAAACTGATTATCCTGCAAGCGATTGGTCCAGGAATGGAAATGTGACCCTGTCTTAGCTAATGAACTTTGAAGTGAGGTCTGTGGGTTCATCTTCTGAAAATGTTCTCAGTTCTAAGTGGTAGCCACAGAAGTATGGTCTAGATGTTTTTCTTGTCTGGATTAAGCATTTGGTCCTGTTGCAGCCATCTGACGGCCTATGGATGAGGTCAAAGCAAGGAGGAACAAAGAAGAGATGTCAAGAACCTGGGACTTTAATGAGCTTTTTGGAATGCTGAAGTAATCTGTCCTGAAACCTGAACTTTCTCTGTATTTCTGTTACGTGAGACAATAAATTTTCTTAGTGTTTAAACTTCCTTAGGGTTTCTGTTACTTGTGGCCCTAAGTGTACTAACTGCCAAATACTTGGACTCATAACCTAATAGTTCATAAAGTTACTTTAATAGTCCCATTTTCATACTTCTGCTAGTAAAACTCAGAAGACCTCAGCATTTCAAAACGCAAAATTCAAATTTGAAAAGGAATACCATGGCAAACAATAGTGGAGGCCAAGCCCCATGGGGTGTTATTATTTCTAGGTAATGGTAATGCTCTGTGCTGCTGCAACAAGGTAATACTTAAGAAGAAAAGCAGATTGGACAGGAAGCACAATCCGCTTAATTAGTTCATGGCCAAAAAACACCATTATTTCTCATTAGACTTTTTTTAATCTGGTAAAGTTGGATTAAAAACCTAGTTTTGACAGTGAATTTAATGTTTTCTCTAGTAAGAAAAAAATGTGTCCTTTTTTTTTTTTGGTTGTGTTTTAGTGAAAACCCTGGAGGCGTAGTGGTTAAGTTAACAGCTCGGCTGCTAACCAAAAGTTTGGCAGTTCAAATCCATCAGCTACTCCTTGGAAACCCTATGGGGCAGTTCTGCTGTGTCCTATAGGGTTGCTATGAGTTGGAATCAACTCGATGGCAAGGGGCAATGGGCAGGCATGGGAGAATTAAGTCTTTGACTAAAATGAATTATTCCATAAATCTCATCTTACCTCCAAGAGAAAAAAAAATTGGTATTTGAACATGTCCATAGTTGTTTAGAGAATCAGTGAACCACTGGTATAAAAGGAGTGAGTTTTACAATTCACTGCTTATGTTTGACACTGATTAAGCCATGTGGAAAAAGATAGATCAAATAGATAATTATAATGAAAAGGAATTTTATGGACACACTATATTGCGTAGAAATAATAGTATCAAAATTAATTTTAATGGTATTCAGCATATATTGGATCATTTATTTAAATATATTGGTATAAGATACTATGGTGCAATGCATTTCTTTTATATGGTATTCCTAGCCAGGGTGTTACAACTCCCACAAAATGATTGGCTGGAACTATGCAAACTGAATGCTTTGGGGTTTACTGAGGGGATTGGTCAGTTCATGGTCCTGGTGAGAGGGCTATGACTTGAAATTAACAAGGGTTTTAGTGATACAAGGGTTAACCCCACAGAAGTTCAGGGGGACTTCACTACTATAAGAAGAGTCTGGAGTGGAGTGAGTCTTTTGAGCCAAGGACCCAGGGTACCTGCACTGAGAACCTCCTAGACCCAGAAGAAAGAGTTGTAACACTGAAGATGGTGCCAAATGGCGAGAGACAGCTACAGTGGAGTGAGGTGGCTGCTGTGCGTTTGTCAGCCGACGGAACGAGAGCTGAGTGCCTTCAGGCAGGAGGCTTGTTGGTGGAGCTAAAAGAGTTGTAACACTTGACCATGCAGGGCGGAGGCCTGAGTGTGCCCTGTGCAGGAGTTGTACACCTTCTCCTCTGGGCAGTGGAGGCCTAGGTTTTTGTTGTTGTTAGGTGCCATGGAGTTGGTTCCTACTCATAGCGGCCTTAAGTACAACAGAACGAAACACCGCCTGGTCCTGCGCTATCCTCACAATCTTTGCTATGCTTGAGCCCATTGTTGCAGCCACGGTGTCAATCCATCTTGCTGAGGGTCTTCCTCTTTTTCACTGACCTTCCACTTTACCAAGCATGATGCCCTTCTCCAGGGACTGATCCCTCCTGATAACATGTCCAAAGTATGTGAGATATAGTCTCACCATCCTTGCTTCTAAGGAGCATTCTAGCTGTACTTCTTCTGAGGCAGATTTGTTTATTCTTTTGGCAGTCCATGGTATATTCAATATTCCTCACCAACACCATAATGCAAAGGCACCAATTCTTCTTCGGTCTTCCTTATTCATTGTCCAGCTTTTGCATGTATTTGAGGCAACTGAGAATACCATGGCTTGGGTCAGGTGCACCCTAGGGTAACTTGGTAGTAAGAGAGCCCCGTAGGCCCAGGTAGCATGGTGGGAGCTGGCAGCAAAGGCCAGGGAGGCCCAGTGACAGAGCAGAAGCCTCAGGAGCTGTGCAGCACCCCCGAGTAGCGCAGTGGAAGCCAGAGGCAGTGGTGACATAAAGACTGCAATTGTCATCTGACCTGAACCAGGCACACCTTTCCTGCGACAAAAGATGGATATGGGTAATTTGGGGAGGGGCAAGTGGTTCTCCTTTTGAGAATCTGTTGCTATTGTTTACTGTTTGCTTTTATATAAATAATAATACTGGCTTTCACTTTGCCAACACTATGTAAGTCTCTCGTGTGTCTGGCTCAATCATGGATGAATGTAGTACCCATGGAGTGACTGATGTCAGATGTCAGTGGGTGTACGTGCCCCCATTCCTAGAAGTCTTATGACTGCCTGAAAGTTTGAAGCACAGCCTGTCTGCATGTGCAATGCAGATAGATAGATAGAGCATACAGATACATTTGTCTTGAATCTTGTTATGGAAGGTTTAATCTCTGCACTGCCAACGGCCATTAAATAGTGACTTTACCTTACAGTCCCAGTGGCATATTCCTCAAAGAAGGAATGTTTTATGCCACTTGTTTACTGTATGTGGAACTATATTCTTTCTTGAGGTGCTTAAGTGAGTCTCTGGGAACTCAGTGCCTTTTTGTAAATTATTGTTTATATGGTTAAGCAGTATAAAGACTGCTTTGGCAATCATTGGCAAGAACTTGCTCACTTTTGGGTAAGTTTTCCTTTTTATAAAATGCCTTTCATCATCAAATGATATTCGATGGTTGTCAGGCCAAGGATGGACATAATAACTCTGGACTTGTCTGTTGTTTTTCACCCAAATACCATAAGCTAATCCACCAAAAACATGCTTTGATTTTCATTCCCCTCATTAGGATGGGTGCGTCATACAGGAGATACTTTATGATTAAATCCAGAAAGGTTTGGAAATACCACAATTCCATCTTTTCCATGATATACATAGCCACATTTCTTAAGTTAAAAACTTTTTGGACCTTTTAAAAAATATATGTGTAGCTCTCCAAATGTTTCAATGATAATTTTGTTAGAATTTCAGTTTAGTTAGCTGATTTTTTTCTCTTTTCCTGTTTCCATTTCTAAGCTTAAAGGAGAAGAATCGCTTCTCATGGTCAGGGTTTTACTATCTAGTTGGGGGTCTAGGTTTATTCTGTGCCTGTTGCAAACTACTTGAGTGGAATCACCTAGGTTGGGGCCCTTGTTGCCACCTTGGGACCTAGACAGATAGCTAGAATTTTCTTTTTTTTTTTTTTTTT
>NW_004444007.1:8665981-8676678 GCF_000243295.1 Trichechus manatus latirostris
ACAATGGTTAACAATCTCACAACACATCAACAATATCCTTACTCTACTTTGTGTTCCCTATCATCAGCTTCCTACTCCCCTTCTGCCTATAGCTAGAATTTTCGATGAGCACCACCTTCTTTTGGAGTATACTGTTGGCTTTCTTCCTTTTGGAGTAGCTTGAGTTTTTTGTTTTTTGTTTTTTTTTTTAAATTTCAAATCTTATTTGAGGCACGATTTCCTTTTTGGACTCTTGACCAATCACTTTGCAATGCTGAGAACATTTGCCTATGTCTAATTGGCTTGTTTTGAGAGGTTCTGCCAGAAACCACATAGACTCTGAACTGCAATATGCACATCTGTATTATTTCAGAACACATTGTTCTAGTGATACTTCATTTTTATTTTTGCACACCCTTCTCCTCCCCCTTCTCTCTTTGCCTCCTTTGGCACTGTCTCCCATCACTTTCCCAGGGTGAAAATTCGTTTCATTGTTGGCAGGCAGTGATGGCGCCTAAGAGCTACCCTGAGACACATGTTCGAAAAAGAGGAATTACATGAGTTCAGAACTTGATGTGCTACATTTATGGTCTTAACCAAGGGTTGTTTTCCAACTCCACCAAAGTATATACTGGGCTTAATCCCCAAGACTGATAATTACATTTGCAGGTTGAACATTAACTTTCTTTACAAATGGAATTTTGTCAATCTATAGATTCAGTGTGTGGGCTAATCTTTCTACTAGTTGGTAAATTCCATTTTTGAAACATCTAACATGGATAGCTATTTTCTTTAAAGGATGCTATTAATGCTGCTAACGTCACTTAGCATGTTGTATTTATTTGTAATTTCCACTAGACTAGTAGCAAGGATGATTTTTTATTCTTTTTTGATTCTCAAACTATAGTAAGGTAATTGGTACATATTAGGTGTGCATTAATTGAATAACTGAATGTGGGTATAGGTGAAAACGAATGAATGTGGGTGTGGGTCTCATTTAGAGGTGGCCTTGGAAGATAGTTATCTTATTCTGGGTTCTTTAGAGGAGTAAAACAAGTGAGACATACATATATACACACACACACACACACACACACATATAGAAAGAGAGAGAGGGGGAGAGAGAACGAGAGATTTACTTCAAAGAAATGGCTCATGCAATTTTGAGGGCTGGCAAGACCCAAATCCATAGGTCAGGTGGAAGGCTGGAGACCTCTGCTGGCTCACCGGATTGGAGGGGCTGGCAAATCCAAAATCTGCAGGTCAAGCAGCAGGCTTGCAGGCTTACGTCCCAAGAGGTCAGGTGACAAAAAAAGTGCAGGGTTGAGAGAGAGTGAGCTTTACAGACTATCCCTTTATATTCTGGAGATGGGCCTCATACTCAAGGAAACTCCCCTTTCAAATGATTGGCTAATCACATCAGATCACGTCATGGAAAGTAATCACGTTACTTTACATTATGGAAGAGCAACCAGTCCAGGATTTGCTAAACCCACTGAGAATCACAGTTGACACATAGCATTAAACATCACAATAGTGATTATTGAAAATTCTCCCAATAGGCAGAGTTTAGGACGTGCACTGGTTAGAATACATTTAAATTATAGACAGAGGAAAATGGTCTAGTATGAGTTTGAAAGGAAAAAGATTGGAAGATTGGGGACAAGGTAATCTGAGGTAGAAGCATGTGGATAAACATGGGAGTGGCCACAAAGTATAAAGATATTTATATCAGTAGATATCTCTTTAGGCACTATTGGTTTAATGGTATACCAGCCACTTTTTTATGCCACTGGACCTCTTAGGTAGTACATTATGTAGGTTCTAATGCATTTAGTGTCAAGGTGGGTCCCTTTTGAAATGTGTGAAGCTCAGCTGACTGGAGTTGGAGCCTCATTGTTGTGTAGGTTAAGTATTCTATTAGGTGATGCTTCCTGAATGTGTTAGTTTTGCAATCTTTTGCCTTTTTTCACCTTTATTTCTGTGAGATAAGGCTTGCAAGCATAGTTATGGCTTTCCTGTCTGATAGTTAGGGAGCCCTTATAGGTTTGTTTTGGTTTTTCTGTGTCATATTTGGAAAACCAGAGATTCCCTATGTAACCTAATGGAAAGGCACCTGCAATAAATTCTTTATTTAGTTCTTACTGGTATATTATCATACCACAGATCACTGGTGCCACAGTGCCCCTCACCTTACTGGGGGCTTGTATTACCAGATCATATTTCTCAAAATCCATATTACCAACCATAAATTTAAACACGTTTAATTAGTAAGCATGCATTCCAATACTGAAAACACATACCATCAAAACATTAAAAAAAAAAAAAAAAAAACATTGGTAACAAAAGGGTTTTAACGCCCACAAGAGAACATTCACCACAGAAGCACTAAACAACCAGGTAGAGCACATGACCCAGCCATTTTTGACATTAGCCAGTTTCATTCATTATTTGGTCATTGCTGGAAGGATGAGTCCCTAAGTGCTGGTGGCAGAGATGGAGATCACACATAGGCCCCAACATCATGAACTCCCACTTACCAAGACTAATCTAGCTACTACCACTGCAGGATGTCTTATGTTTCAGCAACAGAGGCAAGTAATGAGCTCTCAATATGACATCATTCCCTGAGGAGACAAATTCACCACTGTTGGCAAGCTATTTGCATTAGGCCCTTTCTATCTTTAAGGGCCAGTGGTTCATTCTTACAAGAATAGACATATATTGCAGGTGTGGGTTTGCTTTTTCTGTCCACAAAGTCTTAGCCAGTATCGTTATGTGAAGGCTTAAGTGTCTGATCCACTGGTGTGGGATCCCCCATAACATTGCATCAGATCAGTAGGCAGCCTTTTTATATCAAAAGTGGTGCAGGAATGGGCCCATGACCAGGTGATTAACTAGTCATATTACCTACTGCACTACCTAGAATCTGACAAATGAATAGAGCATTGAAACAACCTGCTGAAGGCATAGCTGAAGTGCTAGCTTTGGAGGTGATATTCTATGTGGATGGTGTGCAGTACATGCATTGAATCAAAGATCTTATATGACATTGTGTTCTCAATAGGAAGGGAAAGCAAGGAGTGAAAGCAGGCATGACCCCATGTACCATCCCTCCCATTAACCCACTGGGAACTTGGTGATTCACATCCTTGCAACTCTAGGCTCTGAAGGGTTAAAAGTCCTAAACATACAAATGGGGTACACTTTCAGCAAAGTAGACAGAAAGGACCCATTGAATTTTAAGCTACACACTTTGGGCTCCTTGTATACTAGGAGCAGCAGACAAGAAGTGGAGTCACCGTCCTGGCAGGGATAATTGGCTCTATTCATCAGGAGGAGGTGGAACTGTTGTTATACAATAAGACAGAGAGGAATCTGTGTGAAACCTAAGTGATACACATGGGTACCTCTTGGTACTCCTTTCCTCAAATGTTACTGTAAATGAATAGCTAGAGCAAACTGCTTGAGGAGGGCAAGGTGACCATGGACCTCCACACCTCAATCATGAGGACTTGAGTCATTGCACCTGGTAAACCACTGTGTCCACGGAGGGTGGAATCTAAGTGTGAGGGAAATCTAGAATAGACAGTGAAGGAAGAAGATGATGAGTATCAGCTGTAGACTTGAGACAGCTGCAGAAGTGAGGATGTAGTTCATCCCACTAAACTGTCTCTTCTAAGTTTTCCCTCAGGAAGAGAAGTTCACTGGAATCCTAAAGGAGCTGCTCCCCAAATGTATATAGGGGATTATATCTGAGTGGTAGATAAGGGCATGCATTTCCTCCTTCAAGAACAATCTTGGTTCTTGAACGTGGAGAGTGAGGTTAGCAGACAGTCTCCAGGTGCCAGCTCCTCAGGGTCAGCCTCAGCTGCATAGAGTTTTTCACTTGAGGTCACTTCTTTCCTGGGAAGCCTAAATCTGCAGGCTGACAGACTGGGATCACAAATGCATAGCTTGGTAATGGATGACTATGATGGGCAATATTCACTCCAGATGTCCCCTCCAGGCTGGCCAAGGCCTTGTTAGACCTGCAACACAGTTCAACTTCTCCTTCTGCCCAATCCTACTTCTTCTGCATTCCTTCCAAAGGTGTAGATCTCTAATCAACATCCCTGCTACAAAATGGGGTTGAAAAAGTATGCATAGGTCTAATTAAGAACAGTCTTATTAGGTTGTATTAAGGAATTCGGGCTTTATCCAAAGGGTATTTAGAAACCATTGAAGAGTTTTAAGCAGAGGAGATACGTGATTAGATTTGCGTTTTTTAAATTACTTTATCTGCAGAAAGGAGTAGATGGAAGTAGGGACATTCTTAGTGTTCTGGAGGTGCGTTTAATGTAAGTGTATGCAAGGAGACTAGTCAAAATGCTGCTTCGGGAATTTAAGCAAGAGATGTGGTGGCTTCGACTAATGCTGTGATAGTAGAGGGCAAAGAGAAGAAGGATCAGATTCAACAGGTACTTAAGAGGTAGGACTTATTATTTTTTAGGTTGAAGGGCCGCAAATAAAGAAGAATCAAGGCTGACTTCTGGTCCCTGGCTTGAGTAACCCCTAGGAGATTCAAATATCTTCTGAAATTAAGTTGCAAGTAAGTGGCTCCAACTAAAGCCAACAGAGCAATTTCTAGAAAGAAAGCTTTTATTACTAAGATGAATGCCAGCGTTAACTGCGTTTTGGTTTCAGGGTTTTTGCTCTTCTGTGTTCCTGTTAATGAGTTATCCCTACTGAGCTGTAAATTTACACCCCAAGATTTAAGGTAAGCAGATCTTGTCCTCAAAAGGACTGTGGCTGAATATCTGATTCCTTTTCCAGTTCTTTTTCTCTTCCATATCACACTGGCGTGGCTCTGTGCATCTAAGTGATACAGTAAAGAGATCACCTGTATTTGGGAACTATCCTTATATGATTCAAAGAGAGATGGTGTCTCTTTAATCTAAATAAAGACATTGTGTCTGAATTATAATTCCATCTGACCCATTGCCTCTCAGATGAAAGGTTGATGACAAAATTACCATAGTTAATTATATTACCTCCTCCGAGAATTGGCCAATGATGAACAGACCACCTTTTTAATTGTCAAGAATTTTTGTTTCATAATTCCTATCTTGGAATACTTTCATCATATTTGTTTCAGTTCTCTTTGATTTATTTCAGAGACTGAGCAGATTAGATGGAAAAAATGGGAAGTGCTGGAGGTGGTAGCCAAAGACTCTTTGCATACTGAACTGGTTGGTAACAGACTAGGGTGCAGAGCAGGGAGAGATGTATTTGTTTCCAGGCATGCATTTCCAAAAGAGAAAAGAAAAGCTGATGATTTCTTTAGATGTTAGAAGCCAAGAGTTATTATCTTCCAGAGTCTCAGGGAAAGACTAAGTGATCCATTAAAAACCAAAGTGTTCCATAACAGTAGGAATAGAAACATAATGTTTTAGGTATGTGTGGAATGAAGTGATCTATTTCAGTTATTTTTCCAGATAGCTGAATCTTATCTGTGTAAAAGTGCTAAAATTCAGTTTAATTTTTCTTTAATGTGAGTCGTTCTTAAGTGTGTTCAAATTCCTCTTCCTTTTTCAGAGAAAACACATCATTTAAACTTCTTTTTATGATCTCAGGACTATCATCATGAGTACCAATTAATGAGTCATAATGTGATACAATAATATTCTCAATAATTATTTTGATATTTATACTGAATGGCTTCAGGCTGCTATGCTTTTCAAATTCTTGCCTCTATTATTTTTAGTTTTTCTTACATGTTTGAATTATATATAGCAACTGTCAACAGAGTCTCCTGTGGGTAAGAAACACAGATTTAATTCATAATTTGTGGCATTTCTTTGGCTATTTATTTATTTATCCACTATCTATCCTTTTTATTTATTAGTTTAGTTATTAATTTATTATTATTATTATTTGCTCTTGCACACTTGCTAGTTCTTTACAATGTTACTGGTATAGCTTATAAGATAAGAGAGTCCAAGTACTCTCTAGAGGAGAACAGAAATTGTTCTTGTTCGGCTCAGAAAAATATGAGAACTTTGATAGAAAGTAGCCAATTGTCCAACATTTAGATAATAAGAAAGCCCAAACCTTCTATCTCTCTCTTTTCTTTCAAGCCTACATTTGCAAACTACCTTCCCCCCACTGACTTAACTTTATTTTGAAACTGTCATCAGACATTGCCTTGATGTATGCTGTGAAATTACAAAATAGAGTTACTATTTTTGAAAAGATGAATCCCTACATGTTTCTTCCACCTGTGCCACTTGGGCACACAAACAAAGTCCCTAAGCAGCAAACTGGCTTTCCTCATCCTGAGTTTTTTGTACCAAGGACAATGCTTGAGGAGTGAAGAAAGAAGCTATTGGGTGAAGGGCACGATCATAGCTGTCAGTAATTGATGAGTCAATGTATGTCTGCCAGGGAAGGGAGTGTATCTTGGTAGAACTTGAGCTGGAGCTCAAAGGAGTTGGAAAGAAGCAAGAACAATTGGCTCCTGGGGCCCACATCATCTTAAAGCAGTGCAGGAAGGAGGACAACGACCATGACAGGCTACGCGATTGGTTTAGGGACACGTAAAGAACATCTTTTATATGAATGTATTGTGGGCAGACAGACAAATATAAAACAAATAAAGCAGACATAATTACTACAATTATTAAACTAGATATTTTTATTATGAAACTAGATGTTTATCAATTTGTTCCTCCTTGTTGAGTTTCAAAATAAAGTTAAGTCAAAGGGGGAAGATACTTTGTAAATCTAGGCTTTGTTGAGAAAGTGAGGGAGAGAAAAAGAGAGAGAGAAGAAGAAGGATGATGATGAGGAGGAGATCCAGATCTTGAAGAATTAGCCAATGAACAGATAAAGACATAAAGAAAGTTCCTGTAACACAGAAATAGAAATGCCTTGGCTCAAGAGGAATGGATTTAATGATGGCTGAAGGAGGTACCAGAGAGCAGCCTCACTCCATCGAGGCTTAAGCACTCCATATCTCTTGACCATCACTGCCCACTTTGTCTAAGAGAGCAAAGTTGCTGAGAGGACAAAGTGGACCAGAAGAGTCTTGAGTTGGGATAAGACTCTCTAGAGTGTGGGGCTACAAGCTTGAAATCAAAAGCTTAATCCCTGGTCATCATCAGCCCTCAGACTAGGTGAGACTAGTCACACCTGAGTAGACCAAGCACAAAAAACAAACTCGCTGCCATTGAGTCAATTCCGACTCACAGCGACCCTATAGGACAGAGTAGAACTGCCCCATAGAGTTTCCAAGGAGCGCCTGGTGGATTCAAACTGCTGACCTTTTGGTTAGCAGCTGTAACTCTTACCCACTACACCACCAGGGTCTGCTAGCACAGACAAGTCAACTAATTACCAGGTGGAATCAGAGGCTTCTCAGCTGATACTGCAGTGGCCAGAGGGCAGGGGCACCTTCCCATGTACGATGAAAGGACACAAATTTACTTTTGCACCTACCGACACTCTTTTAGAAAGGAGGAGGGGAGGATAAATCTTTAGAGAGAGGAGGAACAAGTCCTGATGGGGAGTCTGAATTTTGAATTGATTGAATATTTATAGAAAATGGACAGTCAGTTTGAAACTGGAAAAGACTGAGCTACTTTCAACTGGCAAGTTTAAGCATCACAGAAAGATGTGTTATTAAAATAAATATATGTATGGTGTTTTGCACCTCTGATATGTGCTGTATACATTATGACTTTGCCATATAAACAGATGAAGCATATATTTAAAAGCAGTTACAAGCACTAAGAAGGAAAGAAAAATTGGCTGATATAAGGAATTTGGGGGAGGATAATGTAGGGAGGGAGCCCTGGTGGCGCAATGGTTAAGTGACAGAGCTGCTAACCAAAAGGTCGGCAGTTTGAATTTACCAGCTGTTCCTTGGAAACCCTATGGGACAGTTCTTCTCTGTACTATAGGGTTGCTATGTAGGGAGAGCTACTATGTAGGAAGAGCTACTAGCTTTAGTTTAGATGATTAGGGCAGCCCTCTTGGAGGAATGACATTTAAGCTGAGATTTAGGGGATACATGGAAACTCTTATTGGCAAAGGAGAGAGCATGTGCAAAGGTCCTGTGCTGGTCCTTCAGAGCCATTCCTAGCTCTTCTCCTGCTCTGCTCTGTATTGCCGGGGAGTGAAGGATGATTCCTGCAAGCTAATTTCCAGACTGCAAGTGTCAGCTGGCTTCAGGTTGAATTTAGCCAATGAAGGCACTGTAGGAGACTGGAGAGCGGGTAGAAGAGAGAGACCAGAATATTTCTGCTTCCCCTCCCACCCCTGCTGACTCTGTCTTGCACAGCCTCTGGACAGGTGCTGCATTTCTTTTATGGCTCTGGCTCCAGTCTGATAGGTCCACATGGCTCCAATGTCTGTTTGTTGATGCCTGTCCCTGGGCTGCCATGTCTCTGCTCCTCCTTTTGTCCCTTTAGCATGAAGGTGGTAATGACTTCCTGCTGTTGTAATCTCTAGGTCACTTTTTGTCCCCAAGTTGGCTTCTCAACAACTACATTTTCCATGTAATCAATTCCTTGCGTTCAATATTCTGTTTGACATACTAAGAATACTAAGAGTGGTTTCTGCTTCCCCAATTAGAACCTCATGATATCATCCCTAATATGTGAAAGAGCCTCTCAGCTACCCTACGTGGTGGTTATGATGATCTTCATTTTCCACATGAGGGGTTAAATGACTTTTCCATGTTTGCAAGGATGGTAAATGGTAGAACTTGGAATCACAGCCTCATCTTATCTACTATTCTATAATAGCCTTTTGTCCATTAACATGGATAATTGCAAGTTTATTGTTCATTTTGCTATAGTGAAATGGAGCTCTATTAAGGAATTAATACTTAGAAAATTTTCCTTGTTAAATTTTTGTAGCTGACTTTTTTTTTCTTTTTTGGAGATAGAGGGAGGTCAGGAGGACCCCTGGTGAATAAATGGTTAAGCGCTAGGCTGCTAACTGAAGGTCAGCTGTTTGAACCCACCAGAAAGATGTGACAATCTGCTTCCGTAAAGATTACAGCCTTGGAAATCCTATGGGACAGTTCTAGTCTGTCCTATAGGGTCACTGCGAGTTGGAATTGACTCGATGGTATCTAACAACAACAACAACAGGGAGGTCAGGGGATGCCTTTTGCTATAACCTTTTGTTTTCTCTCATCTATTTGATTAAGAAAAATTAAAATTAAAATATATAACCAGAAGAATACAAACTAACCTGTGACCCTGGGGAAAGGCGGAGGAGTTAAGTATAAGTCAAAAGAGAATGTATTGTTTTACTCTGTCAAATTCTGCATTGTGTGAATCTTTAAGAAGAATGTATTCTTGTTTTACTTATTTATTTAAAAAATTGAATGACACAGGCAACATGGCGCTATAGTCAGAAGCACCACGCCATCCCTCTGCAGCAAAGATCAGAAAACCTAAGTCAAACAGAGTCACATGCCAATCCTGAAACCCTAAGCATCAAATGAAGAGATAAAGAACTCAGCCAAGCACCGAATGGAATAAGAAACTGACCGAGAACAGAGCACGAGGGAAGATACATACAGAGGTCCCCTATCAGCTACCACAGTACGGATCCGCCATCTTGGACTCCTACTGGAGATCAGAGAACAGGAGGTAGGAGAAAGCAGCTTCATGGAGCTTCCAGCAGGAAATAGAACAACCGTTAACCCATGATATAGGCTTTCCCGCCTCCCACCCTTCTTCTCCCCCACTTAGCCTCCTCTGTTTCCTGTAGCCACAGTCTATTGGCCGGGAAGCACGAGCTTCCCCCCGTGCCGCTTGGATTCCTCCTGCCTGCACTGGGTGGCTCCCTGAATGCCATTTGTTGGCTGCTGGTGTTGCTTTTTTCTGCTTTGTTAGATTTCTTCCTCACCTCTCACCACCTCCCCCTCCTTTCTCTCAAACACCTAGCTCCATGCGCCATCTTTGCTTCTTCCTGAAAGGCTGAAAAACACCGATCGACTCTAAAACTGCTGTCTGGCCCGTGCCACCACGCTGGAGGGACCCCTGGGCCTTTTTTGTTTGTTTGTTTGCCCTGATTTGTTTGTTTGTTTTCTTTTTCTTTTCTAGGCTTGGGAGTCCCTTCTAGCCAGGCAGTATCATGCGGCTTGGAAGCTAGTCCCTTACTCTGTGCAGATGCACAGGGACATCCCTGAGGGTATTTCCTTTTTCTTGTTTTTTGTTTTTTTCTTCATTACTTTGCTTAGTTTTCTTCTCTCTCTTATTCCCTTTTTGTCTTTCTTCATTTCCAGTTTCTCGATATATTCATTTTTTTCTTTTACCCTTTTTCTTCTTTTTGTCTTTCCCCTTTTCTCAGTCTCTCATCTCGCCACTCCAATAGCAAGCTCGTTTAGCACTCTTTTTTGTTTGAGTGTATGTTTTTGGCTCCTGTTCCTCTCTCCTCTCTCTCATCTTTCCCATACCCATCTAAGCTGCACACATCACAATCTACCCCTTCCTTCCTGCCTACCTGCATTGTGTGCTGAACATCACACTCCCAAGCAGCACAGGCGTAGCCTACTGGAACCTGCCCTGCACTGATTCCTTGTCCGCACTGTTAGCCCTGGTACATGCTGCAAAAATCCTATCCTAGCAACTCCCCTTCAGCTGGACCTGCCCTGCTGTACCATACCTGAGTGACTGACCCTGCCCATTGGAGAAGGAGGTGAAAAGTATCACGACCAC
>NW_004444007.1:8677307-8678440 GCF_000243295.1 Trichechus manatus latirostris
ATGGAAACAACCTAGATGCCCATCAACAGATGAATGGATAAGCAAACTATGGTACATACACACAATGGAGTATTATACAAAGATAAAGAACAATGATGAATCTGTGAAGCATCTCATAACATGGATCACACTGGAGGATATTATGCTGAGTGAAATAAGTCCATCACAAAAGGACAAATATCGTATGAGACCTCTACTGTATAACTCAGGTAAAAGGTTACACACAAAAAGAAACAATCTTTGTTGGTTATGAGGGATGGGGGGGGAACTAAATAGATAAGTAGTAACTTTGGTGAAGGGTAAGACAGTACACATTACTGAGGAAGCCAGCACAACTTGTACAAGGAAAGGTCATGGAAGCTCCATAGACACTTTCAAACTCCCTGAGGGACTGAATTGCTGGGCAGAGGGCTGTGGGGACCATGGTTTTGGCGAACATCTAGCTCAATTGACGTAACACAGTTTATAAAGACAATGTTCTACATTCTACCTTGGTGAGTAATGTCTGGGGTCTTAAAAGCCTGTGAGCAGTCATCTAAGATACTCAGTGATCTCACTCCTTCGGGAGCAAGGGAGAATGAAGAGAACAAGATACAAGGAAAAGATTAGTCCAAAGGACTAATGGACCACAGCTACCACAGCCTCCACCAGACTGAGTCCAGTACAGCTAGATGGTGCCTGGCTACCACCACTGACTGCTCTGACCGGGATCACATAATTTTAACTAAAAAACAAAAACAAACAAACAAAAAAAACTCACCAGATTTACTGGCCTGACAGACTGGAGAAACCCCGAGAGTATGGCCCCCGGATACCCTTTTAGCTCAGTGGTGAAACCCCTCCTGAAGTTCACCATTCAGCCGGGGATTGGACAGCCTCATAAAACAAAACAGGGCTAATGAGGCACAACAGTCCAGGGACAAAGACTAGAAGGCAGGAGGGGACAGGAAAGCTGGTGATAGGGAACCCAAGGTTGGGAAGGGACAGTGTTGACATGTCATGGGATTGTTAATCATTGTCATAGGGCAATATGTGTACTAACTGTTTAATGAGAAACTACTTGTTCTGCAAACTTTTATCTAAGGTACAAAGAAAAAAAAGAATTATCTATGTGAGATCAAATTGACAACAGC
>NW_004444007.1:8678540-8692567 GCF_000243295.1 Trichechus manatus latirostris
ATGGAATAATTTGGAAAAGGATAGTGAGAATAGCAGCACAACTGGAAGAATGTAATCGATGTCACTGAATTGTACATGTAGAAACTTTCAAAATGGTGTAACTTTGGCTATGTACATTTTCACCAAAAAAAGATCATCAAGGTTGAGAAGGGAGAGTGTTGACATGTCGTGGAGTTGTTAATCAATGTTATAAAACAATATGTGTACTGACTGTTTAATGAGAAATTATTTATTCTGTAAACCTTCATCTAAAGTACAATAAAAGAAAATTAGAAAAAATTGAATAACAAATAATTTGAGTAAGATCAAGAAAACTTATGTAAATCTTTTTGAAGTGACATTTTTATTATCTTTAAGACAATAGAAAATGTGAATACGGGATGACATTCTGTCCTGAAGTTTAAAGAAGACTGAAAATCAGAAAATAGGAATTTATGAAAAAAAAATGTAAATCTATCATTATCTTATAGCTGATAGTCTCCATGAGAGTGACCATTGTCCTCTTTCTGGGTCATTAGGAATTCAGCTCAATAAACAGCTAGAAAACTAAAAATGAGCAAACCTGCAGCTGTAAGATTGTAGAATGAATTGTCTAAGTAAGACCAGGCAGGTAAGGTATAATTTCACCATTTCTGAGTCTTCTGTCAAACATTTCATCACCTGTAAATCTGAGAGTGCCCTTCTATTTAAGCTCCTCAAGGAACCAATTATATGGACTTTTAGGATATTTTACAAGAAGAGCCATTAGCAAGACAGGGCTTTAAACTTTGCCTAATTTACCCTGTATCCAGAGGCATAGCCAAAACTTTATTATTTGAAAGAATGGAGGAAATTGAAAACAGGAGATTGTAGAATGTTAACAAAACACCATCCCTGTTCATATAATATTTATATTGCCAAGTGCCAATAGGAATTCCTTTTGCATTTTATTTTTGCCTAACTAATGGTGTCAGGAATTCTCAAACAATTAGGAACCGTAAAGGGAAGAAGGGTAAAAACAACGAAACTTTCTCAGTGTTCTTCTTTAAGTTAAATACATCCAGGTTGAGTGTCTATGACCCATGAGCTTGCAGGAGGACACGCTCCAGGTATTTTTCAAAAATAATCAAAATCTTTTTGTTTTCTTGTTATATTATACAGAGCACATACATATCAGGGTGACATAGTTTCAGACAAGAGCTTGAATAGCTTTGCCAAGGTCACCACCAGAGTTCAGGAAGACTGAGGACCCGTTTCTTTATTCTTTGTGACATATGTCACCTCTCCTTTTCCTTTACTTCATTTGCCCTGTTATTGTGTTCTCTCTTCTCTGTTTTTCTCATCCGGCCATGTAGTTAACAAACGTTTAGGTCGTCGTTTTCACAGGCAGTGGTTAGCGTACTTGTTTTGCCTTATAGTTCATTCTAGTTTTCAGACTCACTTTTCACTGTATCATGAACAATTGTGGCTTTCGTGTTTTCCACTCTCAGAGGGAAGTTGTGAGGAAAGACAGACAAACGTGCTCACAAAGGAAAAGATGGCGACCCTGTAAAATGCAAGGTAAACAGTGAAGGCATGATACAGAAATTTTTGTGAGTGCAGGTTTTCTGCCTAAAACTACCTTTTTCATATTTGTCCTTTATTATATGGTAGTCATGAAAAGGAATGATTGATCAGGGGGAAAAATGGATGGACATATTACAACTATATATAAAATATGCATACATATATAAAATTATATATATTAAAATATATAAACATAATAAATCATTTTTCAACATGCATATCTGTTGTCATTTAATAAAAGGAGTCACAGTAGAATATGTTTCTCAAGTTTCAATACTGGGCTGATGAACAGTAGATATTCACTAAAAGTATGTTAAACTAACTTGAGTAGAAGGCCAGAGATTCTCTCTTTAAAATTATAACTAATACACTCTACATGAAGCAGATAAGATTAACCATCTATAGAACGTGCTCCTGAGCAATCCATAAAGGAGTTCAAGGAGTTTTTCCCATCAGTGAAGCACATTGTGATGTACACCACACTCAATTCCCAAACCTGTGACCTTGGTCCTCCTTGATTCCACCTTCATTCTTCATGTGCTCCTTGCCAATCAGTCATCATAGCTCATAATCCTGTGGCCCAACTTGCTTACAAAACAGCATGCTTTCCTTCATCCTTTCTACGATTCCCTTACTGCAGGCCCTAAAGATTACAGCCAAAAATGTAGAGCTAGGGAGCAGTTCAACTCTGTCACATGGAGTTGCTAAGAGTTGGAATGGACTCCATGGCACCTAACAACAGCATTATTCATCTCTCAGCTCAATTATTGCAATTGCCTCTACATTCAGTTCTTTACCTCTGTTTAGTCCCTTTTTTTCATGTTCCACAAATTCCATTCCCACCTTTCTAAGCAAAAATAAGGCCATGTGCTGTGCTGTTGAAAGTTTTCCAATAGCTCCCCAATGCTAATGCCAGTATCTTCCATACTTCACTGATGATACAATTCTATCCTTTAGATAAAGCATAGTTTCAAACAGAAAAGAAGAACATTAAAATAAAACTAAAAATATGTTTAATGTTTTGCCACTCTTATTAGCTCAAGGAAAATAAATTTGGAGCAAGATTCAACACTAATGATAGTGGATATAAATCTGTATTTCAAATAACCTTCTGTTAATTTCAATTTGTTTTGCTTGACTTCATGGCAAATCTTCTTAGATCATCATTATTTTAAGCCTTATACTGTAGCTGATTAAATGCCATCTCCACTATGTTCTCATTGCTATGTTTGCATTAGAAGCATTATATTCAGTGGAGTATTACTTTTTAAACCATTTGTCTATGTTGTGGAAGTTAATTTAGTTAAAAATAGAATAGGTGTTGTAAAAACTAGAAAATGTAATTTATAAAAACAGCTAGCTGTGCACATGAACAGCACCATATTTTTAAATGCTCGGAAAGCACGCATGCATAACCACAACCACGATAAAAATACAGAGCATCTCCATCACCCCAAATATTGAATCTTCTGAGCATGAATATCTCTCCATTTATTAGGCTTTCTTTGTTTTCTGTTAGCGAAACAATTTTCTATAATATTAAATGTATATGCCGGGCATGGTGGCCCATGCCTGTAGTCCCAGCTACTCGAGAGGCTGAGGCTGGAGATTGCTTGAGTCCAGGAGTTCTGGGCTGTAGTGCGCTACACTGATCCGGTGTCTGAACTAAGTAAGTTCAGTTAAGGTGTATATTTTTAAATTTATTGCTATGAATTTCAAGTATTTGGGTGCGATTTTAAATGGCACTGAAAAATTTAATTCCAATTGTTTATTGCTAGCTTATAGTAATAAACATGATTTTTGTATATTTTCCTTGCATCCTGCAACAGTTAGTAATTTCACTTATTAGTTCTGGAATTTTTAAAAAATTCTTAGGATCTTCTACATACATAACCATATTATTGACAATTAAAGACAGACTTTTTCTTACTAATTGTTATGCACTTTTGACTAAGACTGCCAATAAAATATTACATATAAGAAGAAGGACTGGCTTTTGTTACTTGTTCCTGGTCTTAGGCAAAAAACGTTCAAACATTCACCAGTAGGTATGTTAGCTGTAGGTTTTTAAGAGATATCCTTTATCAAGTGAGAAAGTTTCCTCTTATTCTTAAATAAATTGGTGGGTGTTTTCTCCTCATCTTTCTTGATTTTTTTTTTTTTTAAATAATGCATCAGTGAAGCCATTTGGGCATAGAGTTTTCTTTATTGAAGAGGTTACATTATAAATTTATATTCCTTATATTTCTTGTAAGAGCCCTGGTGGTGCAGTGGTTAAAGGGTCAGCTGCTAACCAAAAGGTTGGCGACTCGAACCCACCAGCTGCTCTGCAGGAGAACGATGTGGCAGTCTGCTTCTGTAAAGATTTACAGCCTTGGAAACCCTATAGAGTCACTGTGAGTCAGAATTAACTGGACAGCAGTGGGTTTTATATTTCTTCTTCAAATAATTTTGACTATATGTGTCTTGCCAAGAATATGTCCATTTTATCTAAGTTGTTAAATTTATTGGCATAAAGTCATGTGTAACATTCCGTTTTTTATACTTTAATGTTTGTAGGATCTATAAGGATATCTTCTCTTTCATCCTTTACGTTTGTCTCTCTTTTTCATAAGCAGTCTAGCTAGATAGCCATTAATCCTTATAAAACATTTTTTAAAAAAATAGTGTTGGGTTTCATTGACGTTCTCAATTATTTGCTTATTTTTCTACGTCATTGATTTCCACTTACTATTATTTTTTTATTTTATTTATTTTTGTTTACTTTATTTTTTTGTCCAGCTTATTAAGACTGAGGCTTTGATCATTTATTTTGGATCTTTCTTCTATTCCAGTATAAGCATTTAAAACTCTAAATTTTCTTTAAGCACTACATTCATCTCACACATTTTTATATATTTTTAATTCATTATCAATTTATTTAAAATATTTTCTTATTTTCCTTGTAATGCCTTCTTTGATTTATGGGTTGTTTAGAAGTATTTTTCTTTTTTTGACTTTCCAATATTTGGAAATTTTCTAGATATCTTTTGTTATTGATTTTTAATTTAACTACATGGTTATCAGAAAACATTATATGTTTTTAATCCTTTGAAATGTATTGAAATTCTATAAATAAAATATATAAACACTCTGGTAAATGTTTCATGTGTACCCAAAAAGAATGTATATTCTGATGTTGTTGGGTTGAGCATTCTGTAAAAGCTGATTAGTTCAAGTTGGTTGGTTATGTTGTTCAAGTCGTCTGTATTCTTGCGAATTTTCTTTCTGCTTGCTGTAGCAATATTGAGAGAGAAGTGCTGAAATTTTAATTAAAATTGTGAATTTATCTAGTTCTACTTTCAGTTCTATCAATTTTTGCTGCAGGTATATTGAAGCTCTTTTATTGAGCCCAAACACATTTGGGATTTTATGTCTTCTTGGTTAACTGACCTCTTTATCGTATTGAAATGTCCCTCTGCTATCTTGCTAATGTTTCTTATCTTAAAGTCTACCTTGTTTGATAGCCATTTCAGCTTAGTTAGGATTAATGTGTACACGATCTATATTTTTTCATCAATTTTATTTCAGCATATTAAAGTCCACATTTAAAGTAGATTTCTTGAGAAAGCATGTAGCTGGAACTTGCTTTTGTATACTGTCTGATAATATCTTTTTAAAATTTTTTTGGTTTAAGTTTTTTTCTTCTCATAATTTATTTTTATTGTTGTTGAGAATATACACCAATTGAGCATTTTCTACATGTACAATTTGGTGACATTGATCACGTTCTTCCAGTTGCACACCCTTCTCACCCTCCTTTCTGAGTTGTTTCTCCCCCATTAACATAAACTCTCTCCCCGCTAAGTTTACTGTCTAATCTTTTGAGTTGCTGTTGTCAATTTAATCCCATGTAAGTAGATATTTGTCTGGAGTGTTTAGATCATACACTTTAATCTACCATCTTGCTATTTGTTCTCTGTTCATCCCATCTGTTTTTTGTTCTTTTTCTTCCTCTTTTATTTCCTTCTTTTGAATGAGTTGAGGTTTTAATATTAGTTTGTAACTCCAATATTGATTTACTTTCTTTTTTTTCCATGGTTGCTCTAGATTTTAAAATTTAAAGTCTTCATCTTATTACATCTACTTTCCAGTATTCTATCACTTCTTCCAATAGATGCTTCCACTACTTTTCTTCCAGTTTCTGTGCTTTTGTTGCCATACATTTTGTTCTGTATCTGTTGTAAGGCCCACAACACATTATTACTGTTGCTTTAAATAGTCAATATATTTTGAAACATTAAAATGAGAAAACATATCTTTTATACTTATCAAATATTTAGCATTTTCAGCATCTTTCCTTCCTTTGTGTAGATCCAGGTTTTCATTTTTTATCATTTTACTTTTGTCTAAAGAATTTTCTATAACATTTCTTAGAGTGCAAGGCTATTGGTGACAAATGTTTTCAGTTTTTGTTTGCTAAAAAAAAAGACTTCTTAAAAACATTGTCATTTGTCTTTATTTTAAAAAATAATTTCTTGGTATGTAAAAATTGTTTCTTTCAGTACTTTAAAGATATTGTTCTATTCTCATCTGGCTTGAACGTTTTCTAATGAGAAATTTATGAACATTCTTATCCTTGTTTCTGTAAGTAAAATGTCTTTTTTTCTCCAGCACTTTTACTTTTTTGCCATCATCATTGGCTTTCCATACATTGACTATGATATATCAAGTGTGGCTTTCTTTGTGTTCATCCTTCATGATTGTGTTTAACTTCCTGGCTCTGTGAGATTATAGAGTTTACTTGTTATGTAAACTTTCTGATATTATTTCTTCAGATAGTTTTTTGTCCCTCATCTCTCTCCCACACATACTTTTCTGCAATTCCAGTTATACATATGTCAGTCTTCTTAATATTGTTCCACAGGTCACTGAGAATTTCTTCACTTTGTCTTCAGTCTTTTTTTCTCTCTGTGTATCCAAGATCAGTGATATTACCTTTTTAAATGTCTAAATCCTTGTTAATCACAACCAGTGCATTTTTTTAAAATTCAAACGCTTTATTTTTTATCTCTAGAAGTTACTTTAAGTTAATCATTTAATTATTTCCCATATCGTCCATGTCTGTCTTATGTCTATATTTTTTCTTTAAATCCTTGAGCATATATATTCTATCTCATACTGGTAAAGAAGCAAATTCCCTTTCTCTATTTTTAGCTTCATTTCTTGGTACTTTCTGTCTTTCAGTTTGTGTTCTAGCAGGACCAAAACTTGATACTGTTTGTATATGAATTCACCATCTACTTTAATAGAAATGTCCCTCTACAACTTGTCTACAGAATACATTTTTGTTCATTTTTCAATATGCCATTCAAATATTGCTGCTTCTATGAAACGTTTTTAGAATGGAGTTATGGATACCCACTTGATACCACTGATCTTTGTGAATAATTGACAAATGTATGCACCATAATGAAATGAAACTATTTAATAAATCTCTCATCTTCTCTAGATTGCAAGCATGTGGAAGTTATTTTTTTTTTCAGATTTCTCATGCTTAACACAGTGCCTGATACAGAGTATATGTTAAGAAATATGTCAAATGAATGGTTATGACTTCATTGTAATTGATATAAAGAAAGAGTACTGTTACACATCTGAAATAATGATAGATATATCAAGATGAATAATGGTCTCTATGGGTCCTAGAAAACAGGAAAATCACAGAATAAAAATTTGTTAACTTATCCCAAGTATAATCTAGAGGAAGGATTACCTAATTCTAATTTGTTTCTCAGATAGGTAAATTGATACATTTAGCCACTTACGCTTTCTATGTAAATTTCCTATAGATAAGAGAATAAAGAGTCAAGTGACACAATAGTTTTAGAGTTGATATTTATCAAGTAGAACAAGAAATCAGTGTTTTAAATTTGCTAACCCTGATACCATGAATATGACATCTGTGTAAATTGATAATCAATGTTCTGAATGTGCAAATTTAAGTCATACCCTAGACTTGATGTAACCTCACAGAAATATTGTTTTAGCTTTTATAAAATATGCCGTATTATAATCAAGTAATAAAATTCTGAGTTTTATAGCTAGGCGCATATTTTTTCATGTCACACGTGAAGTAACAAAGGGACCATGACTTGCACAAAAGGACATACTTTTTCCAGTTAGTGTTTGTGCCATGTGGAATCTGTACACAAACAACTAGACCACCATTAAAATATGCTCCATTGCGCCTGCTCAGTTTAGAAACAGGACTGAGATACCTAGAGGGACTATGAGAGAGCATTCAAAGCTGAGAGACAAAGCTGTAACAGCTATTGTGCAGAATGTTTAGGGTGGGGGGCAAAATACCAATGAAAGAACTCATAGTTAAGATCCTGGGTGGCGCTAGGCTACTAACCAAAAGATTAGCAGTTTGAACCCACCGAGAGACACCTCAGAAGAAAGGCCTGGTGATCTGCTTCTGAAAGGTCACAGTCATGAAAGCCCTATGGAGTGCAGTTCTACTCTGTAACACATGGAGCCATGGTAACTGTTGTTATTTTCTTTTTAGCAGTTAAGATCAGATGGGATCATTGGTGGTTATGTGGTAAAATACCTTCTTTCCTTTCATGTGGGAGACCCAGGTTCAATTCCTAACCCATTCACCTCCCGTGCAGCTACCATCCATCCGTCAGTGGAGGCTTACATATTGTTATGATGCTAAAAGGTTTCAGTGGAGCTTCCAGACAAGACAGACTAGGAGGAAAAATCCAGCAATCTGCTTCCAAAAATCAGCCAGTGAAAACCCTATGGGGCACGATGGTGCCATCTGCTATCATAGAGATGGCACAGGACCGGGCAACATTTTGTTCCAGTGTGCATGGGATTGCTGTGAGTCAGGAGCCAACTTGAGGGCAGCTAACAATAAGAAGTTAAGATCAGAGGTAAATAACCGAAACCAAACCAAAACCATTGCCATCGAGTAGATTCTGACTCATAGCCACCCTTTAGGGAAGAACTGCCCCACAGGGTTTCCAAGGAGCAGCTTGTTGTTGTTGTTAGATGCCATCGAGTCAGTTCTGACTCACAGCAACCCTATGTGCAACAGAACGGCATACTGCCCAGTCCGGCACCATTCTCACAATCGTTGTTATGCTTGAGCCCATCTTTACAGCCACCGTGTCAATCCATTTCATTGAGCGTCTTCCCGTTTTTTGCTGACCCTCTACTTTACCAAACATGATGTCCTTCTCCAGGGACTGGTCCCTCCTGATAACATGTCCAAAGTATGTGAGACATAGTCTCACCATCCTTGCTTCTAAGAAGCATCCTGGCTGTACTTCTTCCAAGACAGATTTGTTCATTCTTTTGGCAGTCGATGGTATATTCAATATTCTTCATCAAAACCATAATTCAAAGGCACCAATTCTTGGGTCTTCCTTATTTGTTGTCCAGCTTTCACATGCATATAAAGGGATTGAAAACACCATGGCTTGGGTCAGGCACACCTTAGTCTTCAAGGTGACATCTTTGCTTTTTTTTGTGCAGCATATTTGCCCAGTGCAATACATCATTTGATTTCTTGACTGCTGCTTCCATGAGTGTTGATTGTGGATCCAAGTAAAATGAAATCTTTTACAACTTCAATTCTTTCTTCGTTTATCATTATGTTGCTTATTGGTTCAGTTGTGAGAATTTTTGTTTTCTTTATGTTGAGGTATAATCTAAAATGAAGGCTGTGGTCTTTGATCTTCCTCAGTAAGTGCTTCAAGTCCTCTTCACTTTCAGCAAGTAAGGTTGTGTCTGTCCCTTTGTTATACTGTGGGGGCTTGTGTGTTGCTGTGTTGCTGGAAGCTATGCCACTGGTATTCAAATATCAGCAGGGTCACTCAAAGTGGAAAGGTTTCAGCTGAGCTTCCAGACTAAGACAGACTAGGAAGACGGATCTGGCAGTCTACTTCTGAAAAGAATCAGCCAGTGAAAACCTTATGAGTAGCAGCAGAACATTGACTGATATAGTGCCAGAAGATGAGCCCCTCAGGTTGGAAGCCACTCAAAAGATGACGGGGGAAGAGCTGCCTCCTCAAAGTAGAGTTGACCTTACTGACATGGATGGAGTCAAGCTTTCGGGACCTTCATTTGCTGATGTGGCACGACTCAAAATGAGAAGAAACAGCTGCAAATATCCATTAATAATCAGAACGGGAAATGTATGAAGTGTGAATCTAGGAAAATTGGAAATTGTCAAAAATGAAATGGAACACATAAACATCGACATCCTAGGCATTAGTGAGTTGAAATGGACTGGTACTGGCCATTTTGGATCAGACAATCATATGGTCTACTATGCCAGGAATCACAACTTGAAGAGGAATGGTGTTGCATTCATCATCAAAACAGGAAAGAAGTGCGTCAGGGTTGTATCCTTTCACCACATTTATTCAATCTATATGCTGAACAAATAATCCAAGAAGCCAGACTATATGAGGAACTATATGAAGAACAGGACATCAGGATTGGAGGAAGGCTTATTAACAACCTGAGTTATGCAGATGACACAACCTTACTTGCTGAAAGTGGACAAGACTTGAAGCACTTACTGATGAAGATCAAAGGAGCGGCTAGTGGATTCAAACTGCTGACCTTTTAGTTAGCAGTGGATCTGTTAACTACTGTGCCACCAGGGTACCTCAGAGGTAAACAGAGCCAGAGAATTATTTGGTGAAGCCTCTCTGTTTCAAGCCTGATGCTTAAAAAATCACAGAGACCAAAATCATCTCTTTAACTGGTATTAAAAATCATGATAGAAAGAAATATTTATTTCAGTTCAGGGCCTATGGACCACAACAGAGGTCAGTGGAAAGTCTACAGAGCCCTGGAAGTAACAGAGATATTTTCCTTAGCTATTACGGGCTAATGTTTCACCATTTTTCAGGGAGGAAATTTGGAAGTCAGTGCCAAAACAATATTAGCACTGTAATCTTTTACACACACACACATACACACAGACACACACACACACACACTATTATGTATTTGTGCTGAGGTTAAATGTTTAGAAATTTATCTACCTCAGGATTTAAAACAAATTTTTTTCTTTATACAGTTCTGAGTGGAAGGACGACTTCTGGTATTGTTAAACTAATTTATCTGCGTAAAAATAGAACTCCAATGAAAATTTCAAGCAAGAGTAATGTATTTTTCCTGGCAGATTTGGTAAACTGCACATCTGATGTTTAAATAGCTCTCTCTTAAACTTTAGATCTATACATCCAGTGCTAATAGAAATATCAGATTTTATTTCCCATCAAACCTACTTTATCCACATTCTCACCTCTCTCAGTGTATGGTAACTCCATCTTATCAGTTGTTCAGACCAAAACCTTGGCGTCTTACTAAAACTTTTCATTCTTTTACACCCTATATCGAAACTGTCATAAAATCCTGTTGGTGGTACACACAAAATATTGCCATTATCTGTTGATGTGTCATGTCCAATGCTACCACCCCTGTCAAAGCCATAATTGTCTTTAACCTGGATTATTAAAATAGCCTTTAAACTGGTCTCCTTCATTACCAAACCAAACTCGTTACCATCAAGTTAATTCTGACTCATAGCGACCCTATCGGACAGAGTAGAACTGCCCCCCAGGGTTTCCCGGGAGCAGTTGGTGAATTCGAACTGCCAACATTTTGGTTAGCAGATGAGCTCTTAACCACTAAGCCACCAGATCGCCTTCATTCCACCCTGTTTTACTAAGTTTTACAAACACTTACAACAATGACACATTTCAGGTGCTCTATAATATTTGTAGATCGAATGAATGAATAAATAAAATATTCTTATTTGCTGTAATTTATGTAATATAGATACTCATGGTGTTGCTAAGTGTCCTCTCAAACTTCAGCTGTGATATTGACAGCTGACTTAAAACAATGATTAATTAGAATTTTTTTACAAATTATTTCACATACAGCAAAGTAAAGAATTAATTGTATACTTTACAGAAAATAGTAAAATAAATCTTTAGGAAACAAAACACCAATATCTTTGAATCTTCCTATTTAGGCTTCCATAATTGTATCCCCTTTTATTGTTGTTGTTAGGTGCCATTGAGTCAGTTCTGACTCATAGTGACCCTACGTACAACAGAACAAAATGCTGCCCAGTCCTGTGCCATCTTCACGATAGTTACTATATTTGAGCCCATTGTTATACCCACTGTGTCAATCCACCTCATTGAGGGTCACTGTTTACTTTACAAGCATGATGTCCGTCTCCAGGAACTGGTCCCTTCTGATAACATGTCCAAAGTGTGTGAGACGAAGTCGCTGTGTTGACTTACACACAAAAATGAAAAAAATAGAAATGTAATTGAATGCTGAACCGTGCTCCATCCTAGCATGATACTTAAAATTGTTAAAAACAGTCTACTTAAGAGCTCAATTTCTTACAAAATGTTATACTTAATAATTATTAGCAAAAAAATTGTTATTTGATCTGCTGTATACTAGTAATTGTAGTGCTAACCCAACTGATGAGAAAACTTTTTACTGTTAGCTCATTTGTGACATCTCAGAAGACTTCCCTAAGTAATTCTTCTCTCACCTTTACCCACACAACCCCACCTCCCCTACACAAGAGAAACCTACATTTTATTGTAATTCTGGTGGTTAATTTTATGTGTCAACTTTGGCTAGGCTCTGATTCTCAGTGGTTTGGCCAGATACTGGACTGGTTGCTGTTCATAATGCAGTGCAGTGCAATGCAGTCACCATCCAGGATATGATCCAATGTGATCAACCAATCAGTAAAAATGGTAGTTTCCTTGGGGTTGTGGTCAGATTCCAGAAAATAAGTAGACATTCTGGTAGAACTCTTCCCCTCCCACCCCCGCCCCCGTCTCAACTCTGCACTCATCTCATTGCCTGACCTTTGAATCTTGGGACGTAAGTCTACAGAAGCCTCAAGCCTGATGCCTGACCTGTAGATTTTGGATTCGCCAGCCCCTGCAATCCCGTGAGCCAGCAGAGGTCTCCAGCCTGCTGCCTGACCTATGGACTTGGGACTTGCCAGTCCCCAAAATTGTGTGAGCCATTTCCTTGAAGTAAATTTCTCTCTAAATATATAAGTAAATATATATATGCCTCATTGGTTTTGCTTCTCTAGAGAACCCAGCTAAGGAAGTAGTCATTCCACTGCGTTTTCTCTATAAACTTTTCTGTTCTCCTCTTCTTGAAGTCAGGAATTAGGTCTTTTATTTTGGTATCTCCAGGACCTAGCACAGTACCTAGAGGAGAATACACATACGATAAATGTTTTGTTAAACAGATACGTACAGAAAGAAGGAAAATCACAGTGGGCTGAAGGAGTCTGTAGGTTATGGAGGAGTCATAGCAGAAGTGAAAATTTTATTGGACTTACATCTGAATTTATGCTTGGATTACACCAAAACCAAACTAAACCCATTGCCATTGAGTTGGTTCCAACTCATATCAACCCTATCGGACAGAGAATAACTGCCCCAGAGGATTTCCAGGGAGTGGCTGGTGGATTCAAACTGCCGACCTTTTTGGTTTGCAGCTGAACTCTTTAACCACTCCTCCTCCACCAGGGCTCCATAATTGGATTTGTAGGATTATAATATGTGGAGTGTACATTCCAGAGAAGGGAAAAATTAATTCAAGCTTTTTTCATGAGAAATAGCTGTAGATGTGTAAGGGAGAAAAGTCATAAATTTGTATTACACTTCCATTTTCCATCCTACATGTCATGGATTGAACTATGTCCCCCCAAAAATGTGTGTATCAATTTGGCTGGGCCATGATTCCCAGAATTGTGTGGTTGGCCTCCATTTTGTGATTGTAATTTCATGTTAAAGAGGATTAGGGTGGGATTGTAACACCACCTTTACCCAGTTTACATCCCTGATCCAATGTAAAGGGAGTTTCCCTGGGGTGTGGCCTGCACCACCTTTTATCTCTCAAGAGATAAAAGGAAAGGGAGCAAGCAGAGAGCTGGGGACCTCATACCACAAGAAAGCAGTGCCGGGAGCAGAGTGCATCCTTTGGACTGGGGTCCCTGCGCTGAGAAGCTCCTAGTCCGGGGGAACACTGATGAGAAGGCTGAGACAGAAAGCCTTCCCTTGGAGCTGACACCCTGAATTTTGACTTTTAGCCTACTTTACTGTAAGGAAATAAACTTCTCTTTGCTAAAACCATCCACTTGTGATATTTATGTTACAGCAGCACTAGAAAACTAAGACACTACACACTGGTGTTTGACTACTAATCTAATGGTTGGCAGTTCGAAGCACCCAATGGTACTGTGGAAGAAAAACCTGGTGATGTGCTTCCATAAAGATTATAGCCATCTGGTCTGGCAAGATGGCGGTCTAGGCAAAAGCACCACGCCGTCCCTCCACAGCAAAGATCCGAAAAACTAAGCCAAACAGAGAATCAACAATCCTGAAACCCTAGAACATCAAATGAAGAGATAAAGA